>NW_022589708.1:13752049-14053881 GCF_004348235.1 Phoca vitulina | reverse complement strand
TCCTTTCCTTTCCTTTCCTTTCCTTTCCTTTCCTTTCCTTTCCTTTCTACCTATCAGCATTTTATAAACAAAGAAAAAATTTTAATTCAATGTTTATTTGATGAAATAAAAAATAGCAAAATTGTGAAATCAACATAGTTTGAAGAGAGCACTTGCTTGTTTTCATATCAAAAGACATTGTAAGTGATACTCATATTAATTTCATTTCAACAAAAATTTGAATGTTTTTCTTAATGCAAGTGGTGTGTCAAGAACTGTGGACCTATTGACATAAATAAGAAATGATCTCTACCTTCAAAGGGCGTTCAGTCTACTCAAAACAGGACCATAACTACATAAAGTAATTTAATGTGAAATGAAGTACGTATGACAAGAATGGGGAGCCCAAAGCCTTCTTCCCAGAAATATCAGAGAAGGCTTCATCGGAGAAGTGGAATTTTGAGTTAATCACTGAAAGATTGAGTAACCTTTTCTAAGGCACCTAAGAGGAGGAAATGCTTCCAGGAGAGAGAAGATCATGAAAAAGTCATCACATTGTGAAGGTTTGGGGACCAGTGATGGGTGGTGTGGAGTGTGGCTGGAGCAGAAAGATCGTGGACAAAATGGATGGATCACAACCACAACGGTAGCCGGCAGGACCTTGAGTCCAATGCCCAGAGGACTGGACCTACTTTACAAAGTAAGCAGGGCCCACTGGAGATTCCTGAGGCGGAAAATGATCTGACCTATGTCAGATAAAACTTTCCCTTAGTTTGCACATCTACATTGATAGCAACTTCATCATTGCAGAAGCTTAGACCCAAAACCTTGGAGTTACCCGGGACTCCTCTCTCTCTCCCTGCTTCTCCCAGTCGGGAAATCCTGGGCACTATACCTAGAAACTAACCGGAGACTGGCCACATCTGATGTTCTTCTCTGCTACCATCTTCATCGAAGACAGACCATCTCTCACCTAGACTGTTGTCTGCTTGCTCACTGATCTTCCTGTTTTACTCTGGGCTCCCCACCTCAGAGTCTCTACATAGCAGACACAGTTGTCCTTTTACCACAAAAACCCAATAACATTAATCTTCCATTCTAAATCCTCCGGTGGTTTCTCACCTTGTGCTCATTAAAATGTGTGGTCCTGCCCATGACCTGCAAGGCCATGTGGGATTTACGGTCATCCCCTCCTTATCCCCGGTTTTGCTCAGCTGTGCTTTTTAAGGTTTCAGTTACCTGCAGTCCAGAGCAGGAGAGCAATGTTATTCCCCCTCACTTCATCTCATGCAGGCATTTTATCATCTCACATCATCACAAGAAGAAGGGTGAGCACGGGACAATAAGATACCTTGAGAGAGAGAGAGAGACTACATTCACACAACTTTTATTACAGTATATTGTTACAATTATTGTTCTGTTTTATTATTAGTTATTGTTGTCCATCTCTTACTGTGCCTAATTTATAAATTAAACTTTATCATACATATGTATGTATAGGGAAAACATGGCATATATAGGGGTCGGTACTATTTGTGGTTTCAGTCACCCACTGGGGGTCTTGGACCATATTTCCCGTGGAAGGCGAGGGGCTACTGTTCTCCCTCAGTTCTGCTCTGACCTGGCCTCTGGCCAGTCTCCTGCCCCTTTATTCCCTCTGATTCTTTCAGTGCTCCAGGCATAAGATAGCAGTGGCCGACACCCTCTGTTCCCTCCGCCTCCGAAATCTGTCATAGCAGTTGTTCCCAGATGACCTATCCTGTAGGGATGCTGTTTTGTGCCTGTCTCTTTTTTGGTAGACTTGAAGCACCTTGAAATTTTGTCAAACGCTCACATCATACATGTGTGCCAGGCACTCCTAAAAGAACTTTCCAAATACTAACTCATCGAATTCTCATAGCCCCACAACATAGGTAGTAGTATTCCCATTTTCTAGACTAGGAGATTGCAGCACAGAGAGGTTTAGTCAATTATATAAGCTCTCACAGCTCCTACGTAGTGGAGCTCAGTCTCAAACTCAGGGAGTCAACCATCTTCACCATCACTTCTGTCTTTCGAAGGCAGAGACTTCGTTTTGTTCACTGTTATGCTGCTTCCCTGGTACCTAGGATGTGGCTTGGCTCGGTATTTAATGAATAAATAAACTTTGGCTTTATTGATTTGAGGTGGTGGTACATCATTTCTTTCTTGTGTTCAGAAACCAGTGGAAAAAATAGGAAGATAAAAATCAGAAAGTTTGTTTTTGTTCAATCACCAAATACTATTTCTTTTGAGAGTATCACTTAAGTTGCTTTTTTTTTAAGCTGTTATTTTTTTTTATCAGCCTGCATGATTCCATTTTCCATTAAAACACTGTTATTGTAAACTCAGCAGTAAATACTAAATATTAAATACTTGACTGCTTTTCTATGATCACGTGCTGAGTTGAGTAAATTAATCAAAAGAAAGCTTGTCTCTAAAAGTTCCTCCTTTTAATTGCACTGTGGGAAATAGTCAATAAAAAGATATTTGATGAGGAATGTTAGCCTTATCAAACTAAGCAAGGTTATATTGATTGTGGCAAGTGCCAAGCAGTGTGCTGTGAATATAAAGACCTTTATGATGTCCCTACATCTATGGAGTCCACTCTGTGGTCTAAGAGATAGACTAGTAAATATGTAAGTAGAAAAATGATCACTTGGGTACAACAGGAGCATAGATCTATATGTTTGGAGAATTGGGTAGAGTGGGAAAGGTGACAAGAAAGGCTCAGTGGAGGTGAGGGAGTTAGGTGAGCATTTGCAAGGCTGACTTGGTGGGGGCTACTTAGGGGCAGGGGGTATTGGTGGTGATGGTGGGTAGAGGGCTTTCCAGATAGGGAAAAATGCAAGACTAATGGAAACTTACCATATTGTGAATCTTTGTTCAAGTTGGTCTTTCATGGTGAAAAAATCTATTAATTTGTGAAAAACCAATTTCTTATTAATTCTATAAACTGACCCAAGAATATTGAAGGTTCAGAATTGCATATGTATAAAAATTGCTGACAGAAAATAAAATAATGTGCTATCATTTTATAGGTGGTTTAAAATGTATTCCCATTTAATTATGAAAATGGAAAATTATGGTCTTATTTAACTCCTTCTTAGAATTAGCATTTTGGTGCAGTTCTTGAAAGCAGCCAAATTTCTACAAATGCTGTTAACTTCTGGCTAAACTTCAGGTTTGTTTCTATCTCAGATACATTTTTGTAGTAAGATTATTCATAACGCTTACTTACAATATACCTTTTTTTTTAAGATTTATCTATTTATTTTAGAGAGAGAGCACGCACCTGAGCTGGGGGAGGGGCAGAGAGAGAGGGAGAGAGAGAATCTCAAGCCAACTCCCTGCTGAGTGCTACACGGGACTCTGTCTCTCAACCCTGAGATCATGACCTGAACCAAAACCAAGAGTTGGATGCTCAACTGACTGAGCCACCCAGGTACCCCCAATATGTCTTTAAAATGTACCCAATCAGGGGCACCTGGGTGGCTTAGTCGTTAAGCGTCTGCCTTCGGCTCAGGTCATGATCCCAGGGTCCTGGGATTGAGCCCCTCATCGGGCTCCCTGTTCAGCGGGAAGCCTGCTTCTCCCTCTCCACTCCCCCTGCTTGTGTTCCCTCTCTTGCTATGTCTTTCTCTGTCAAATAAATAAATAAAATCTTTAAAAAAAATAAAATAAAATGTATCCGATCAGTTTATTTGTGGGTAAAACTTGGCATAGATACTTTGTGGTATTCCATGCATTTTTAGCAAGACACCTAGGTTTTTCTTTAAGAAACTTTCATATAACAATGGCTTAGGTTTTATGATCTTGAAAATTCCTTATATCTGCACCATGCTTTATAGTTTACAAAGACTGTTGCTTTAACAGTTTATCTACTTTGTATCAGTTGTTTCTAGCAATAGTTATTTGAGTTAGCAAAGGCCAGTTGGTCCAGAATTCCATGTACAAATTTCTGCTTCTCTTCTACTTGATCTTCAAATGTCTGGATGCAATGCACTCAGATAGCTGTTGAGAGCATGTAATTCCAAAGAAGGTGTCAGGGCACCAGGTAAGATCATTGATCAAGGGGCACAGTGAGAGCGATGCAGATGGACAGTGAGTCATGTGACCAGGGATTCAATCAATCTTGGCTCTTTCATCACCCGGATGTAAACCCTGGACATATCACTACACTTCTCTGTGTCTCGATAAATCATATCTGAAAGTGAGTTGGAAGGGAAGGGACTAAATCATGTCCAAGGTTCCTTTTAGTTCAAAGTTTTGAGACCTGATATGAACTTGAAAGTCAATGAAGCAGAATAAACACAACCGTTAGAGGAATCTGTTAGAGGATTTTGGTGAAGTATGGTTTTAAGATGTGACACCAGTGAAGTACATTTGGACAAGTCATCATAGGCATTTTGCAAATGGGCAACATTCCTCATATGGAATGTACTGGAAGTTGGTTTCATATTAACATAGGCACTTTTTGACATATATGACTTGAAGCTTACTTTGGTAAGGCAGTTGCACCATTTAAGTGATCTGCTTCTATTACAAATTTATGATTTCCCTTAATTATACTGAATAAAAATTTTCTAACAACTTTAAGACAGGATCAAAAGAATTACTTCCAGATATTGCAGATTAATAGAAACACTGTTGATATTGGTGAGGAAATGTTTGTGTTTTCTGGGTTTTCATTTCTTTGTTTTGGTTTTTTTGGTTTGGTGGGGTGTTTTTGGTTAAACGGTATTTTTTAAACCATCTGCCTATGAAATGTGTAGTGAAAATAAATTTATACAAATGGCATCAAAGCCATTTTTAGAAAGCAAGAATGGTATCAAATGTTGATATTATAAACATATATTTATTTTCTTACAGAATTTCTTGTAAATGAAGGTGCCTGTAGCCCATAATTGTTGGGAATTCATTGTTTTCTTGTATTCTGGTCCCTAAACTAGGTAATTGACTGGAGGTCAGAGCTAAGATTTATTGTCACCCTTGGTACATTTTCTAGGAAGATGCAGAACTTTCTTGCATATCATCTTAGATCAAAGGCTAAATTTTATCATCAGTACTTCAGAAAATCTGTGGTTCTTTTTCCAAAATCTGTGCTTCCACTTGGAAAAACTCTATTATTCTTTTCATTCTCACTATTCTTTAAACAATTCCTACACAGATGCCAATGCAAGCAAACCCTGCCTATGAACCTCTGTTCCTCAAAGTAGAAAGTGTTGTTCTAACTGGGGCCCATATTCACAAAAAAAAAAATTTTTTTTTTAGAAATTAGTCTGTTTATCAATACAAAGATCACTATGTGAGAAAAGTATGGCTCTCTGAACATCCATTTTTATAACTTCCGTGGAATTAGCAGAGGAAAAGCTCCATGAACCCAAAGCTCAAATTATTTCTCTCTCTGACATGACTTACTGATAGTTATATTAATAATTCTACTTTCTTTCTTCCAGTAAAGTAGACAAAGAAAATAATGTAGTCAACTAATTCTTTGAAGGCTGGATCAGTATCTTATTAATTTGTGTATCTTTGGCACCTAGTAGGTGTCAGTAATTCTTTGTTGAGTAAACAAAGTGCCTCATAGGCTTTCAACCCAAGGGCAAAATATACAGGATGCTTACTACAGAATAATTCATGAGATGCTAGTGACCAAAAGGGTCATTTTTTCTTTCCGTAAACATGTTCAAGAGACATAAGAGTTCAGAGTGAACTGAAGTCTTTCAAATCTTAATATACTTAGTGCTGGCATCTTAAAATAATTTATGGATGTGATTTTTGTAGTATGTCATAGAGATAATTTGTCTACAATCATTTCATAAGTATCACTGAATAGCTGTCTTGTAATAAAAGTCCATCATTATTATATTGAATCAGACTTAAATACAGAATGTAAGTTGTACTCTATTGTAGAATGCATTTAAATACCTTGATTAAATCCTACTAACTCAATTTCAAATGACATTTCATGCCCTTAGTCTCTTAGTATTTTTTTTCCACCCCTACAGGGTGATTGTCTTTCCTTGACTTCTTACCATATTCATTGATTTTTATTTTTCTATTAGTTTGAAGAAAAATTAGGTTATTTATATGAGTTTACATTAACTACAATTACTTAACAATTTTAAATCGGGCTATAGTGAAGCTAATTTAAATACACAGTTTATCATGGCTGAATTGTGTTTTAGGAATCAGTCTGTACGTCTGACATAATACTTCACTAACGTTTTTCCTTTTCAGTATCTTTTGGATTTCAGCCACTGTTAATCCAGCCTAAGGCTTTCATGAAGGGCTGGGGTTAGCTCCGTTTTAGCTGAGCTGGTAAAAGTAAACCTGAATGATAGTAGTTGTAGTTTTACCAGAGGAAGACAACAGATGCACAGAATGCTAGAATTAACTCAGCTTCTCTAGGTCCGTGTCTGAAAGTATGGTCCAGGAGCAGTAGCATCGACGTCCGCTGGCAGAGTCCCAGGCCCCGCCCACACCTACTGCGGGAGAATTCCTGGAGGTGGCAGCCATCCATCTGTGGCTTTCCAAGCCCTCCAGGTGACTCTTAATTCATGCTCAGATCTTCCCTTGATGTGGAGAATTCTCTGGGGCCTAACGCAACTAAGAACACCAGCCCATCTCAAGGAGGTCCAGGCAATACAACCCAAACCTTCATCAATATAAACTGAAATTCAACAGTATACATGGGTTTCAAGGTAGACAAACTTGAGCTTGCATCCCAAGGAATGGATTCCTAACTCCTCATCCGGGGTAACCCATGTAAGCATCAGGTTTGTCATCTGAAGAATAATGCCCACCTTGCTGGGCTGTCGTGAGGATTAGAATGATATGTAAAAAGCAAGACCCAGAGATGCTTTTACCACATTGCAAATGAGGTTTAAATGTGGGGCCTTTACTTGTTTAAGTCCCTTCTAGGTAATATTAAGTTCTGAACCGAATTTTGTTGGCTTTTTTTTTTTAAGTTTGTATTCTTTTCTTTTTTTAAAAAAAATTTTTATTTATTTATTTGACACCGAGAGAGAGAGCGCACGCACAAGCAGGGGGAGCTGCAGAGGGAGAGGAAGAAGCAGACTCCCCACTGAGCAGGGAGCTTGATGTGGGGTTCCATTCCAGGACCCTGGGATCATGACCTGAGCCGAAGGCAGACGCTCAACTGACTGAGCCACCCAGGCGCCCCAAAGTTTGTATTCTTTTCTTAAGGAGGACACTCAAGTTGGCTTAGCTTCAGAACCCACAGAATCCCACTATGCGCTCCTGCCTTATTACAAGGCTTGGCATGGTCCTGAGGCTCAGGAAGTGGCAGTTCTTTGAGTACTGAGTCTACTCCCTATTCCACCATTTTCTGTCATCTACATATGAGCCCTGAATTCTATTCTGGAATGACTTCCCAGCATAGAACATAAGCCAGGTGATGGGTGCATAGTATACATTTCTGGATGCCAATGAGTTTGAAATGTGTTTAGGAAACACAACTTAAGTGCGGAGGGGTGTCGACTCTCACAAAGCAAGAGTCTGCTTGCTTGTCAGGTCAGGCGAACATTGCAGCCACTCCGTTTACATTTATCTAATACATGGCAAGCAAAGAGTATGGACAGTTGAGTTTTTTTAAAAAAAAATTTTTTTTGAGACCACAGCCTTTTTAAACTAATGTGAAGTTTCTTAAGATTCAAATGACAGTTCTCTGAAAGTCAGATTGTATTCTTTGCCCTCTCTTTGACAATGATTATAGTAATTGAACAGAATATAGGCTTCTCCATTGAAGTGTATGAATGTAGACACTTAGGTTATATTTCCAAAGTAGCATGTGTAGACTTAGCCATGTGTCTCCTCGTAATACTGATGGTGTCGTGCAAAAAATGTTTTTGCTCACTGGCTTGAAAATGTATCCCAACGACATTAATGCAGGTATCCTTCAGCATCATCAGTTATCCCATTTCTCTCTACTTCTTTTCGATTAATTTCCTTCCAGAATGTAGAGTTATCTGAGCAGTGATTTTGTGTGTGTGTGTGTGTGTGTGTTTTAATGATAGTAGTGCTAGCATTTTCAGTATTTATCAAATGCTGACTGAATCTTTTTGGTTGAAGAGTTGGTTAGGAAAGTTGCTGTCAAGCTCACTCACCACCATAGTAACCGAATTTGAATACCTTCTGGGGATACAGACATTTACGTAATCTAACTCTGTGGCACCGACGTGCAGTATATAGTATATTTATGATTGAACAGAAAGTTTCAAACAGCAGCCTGTGAAATTGGATTTTAGATGTAATGTACCATAAATAAGTGCTATAAAGATTGCCTTTAATGCTATAAATCAGATTTTATTGGTTTCAGCTATCTCATTCTGGTTATTGTATTACCCACAAAATCAGAGGAAATCAAAGAGCTGGAATATTTTTTATTTTAATATCCCATATTCTACACTAATGGCACACGCACCCTCACAGCTTCCTTGTTGGGTAGGTTGGACAGAGTGGACAGGCGGCAGGCCCTGGGAACATATCAGTGGCAGGATCGATGTAAACAACCAAACTTTGGGACTTGAAACCTTTTAAAATTTCCTGTCTGTGAAATATACAAGGGAGGTGAATTGGCAGATCCCTTTCCTGTCTGAGAAGCTGGTTGTCATAGTCTTCGTGCAAGGCTGACACCTGTAAAGATTGGCAGGTGAGATGTGCTTTGCATCTTTGCCAGGTGGATGGAGTTTGGTGATGAAGCTACCCATTGGGGATGGGGGTACCCGTGCATGACCTATCTGAGTTATTTAAAGCACCCCAAACTGTTGCTATAAAAGAAAGTGGTGTCCTCAAACAAGCTCTCAATGTTCCATTTAGAATCAGCCCTTCCCTCATCCCCCCCCCCCGCCCCCACCACGGACACTTTGATGTTTTTTATTCAGTATGGTTTAGTCAAGAAAATCAACATACTGTCATTTTAAAAAACGCTTAGAAGAGCATACACATGGACTGGTAGAGCCCAGGAAGCTATAGTAATTTAAAGGTGAACTAGTTAGGACTAGAACAGTTTTCAAGCTATTAAAAATGCAACTGTTCTTGGTTTATGTGTAGTTTTCCTTAGCGTTTACTTACATAAATACCCCGCATTCAAGACACTCTGACACTCGGGCCTTATGGGTACGACTTTCATTGTTCAAGGTCAAAGCCATAGGACCCGAAGAAGGCAAGAGGAGCAACAGGGGTTTCTTGAAACTGAGGCTATCAGAGAGCTACATCTTCACTGTGCTTCACTTTTTATTTTTACTGCAGCATTACACCAGATATTTATTAGTTCCCCCACCTGAAAACCATTCTTAGCCATCAGAGAAGGCACGAAAATGCTGTGCTTTGTCTTGATTACAAAGAAATCTAATTCCCCCAAATGCTTAAATAATCTTGAACCTGCTGGTGACAAAAGCTACAGATAATGTTAATACTACTAATATTATGCCAATCTGAGTTCAGCAATTATTTTTTTTTCCAAAATAGGAAATCTTCTTGATGCCACCTTTACTCGATGCGAACTAAGCTGGAAGAACTAAGGGGATTATGTTGATCAGGGCTTGACATTTATGATTGCCAGTTCTCTGCTGAAAATACAGCCCAGGAGTTCAGCCCTAGCCCTGGGAGGCAGCTGGATCCCAGAGTGTGCTTTGGCACCTGTTTTAGGCTGCTCTCAATTTTCTGGGAGCCCCAAGGGCTGCCTGCATTGAACAAGAAACTGTCCCTGTCTGGAAGCGTACATGTAGTTGGCGGGGGGGGGGGGGGGGGGGGGGGGGGGTGTGGGGGGGGGGGGGGGGGGGGGGGGGGGGGGAGCTTTTTCTTTAAGGACCTCTGTTGCTAGTTCCATGTTCTTAATGGAACAAAGGGAACTTCTCTTTCTCCAAAACTAGCCTTCTCCAAGAAGCTATCATCAATGAAAACCCTCCCTATTTAGTTACAGACCAACCAAATGATCCTATCATTTGTCTCTTTTGTATTCCTCTCTGTATGACTCTCTTTAGGCAAATGCTAAAAATATAATTTTATATTTTGGTTTATTTGGTTTGCTTTCCCTTGCCTCCTGGCCTAGCCTAGTTGGCCTAAGATCACCAGAAATGAGCTTTTATTCAGCAAAGTCAGGTTTATCGTGCCATTGCAGTGAGAGAGACCCTCACCAGGGAAACTGTGGGGCATCTCACCAAACAAAGGAAAGCATAAGGGTTATTATAGGATTTTGAGGGATAATGGAGTTGAGGTTAAATTTAAATAAAGCAGTGTTTGGATAGGCTCAAAGCAGAGCAGGGCTGTGTGCAAAGGGTTTAACATCAAGTCTGGACTGTGAAGTGCATCTAAAGTCCTGTTTCCTTGGAAACTACAAAGTTAAGACACACGTATAATGTAGTGTCCTGAAACCCCTTATTGGAAGGTCTGCACCAGGATTGGAAATTGAGGCTGCCTCTGGGTCAAAGTGGCATAGATCCTCTAGGTGAGAGTGGGATGTTTCATTTTTACTGATACAATGTCAAAAAAACAAAGTTTTGATAGTTAATGATTTTAGAACAAAGTATCTAGTGAGTAAAACAACAGTAGTCACCCAAAGGTGTTTGTTGAGACACTTTACATCCGTAGTATGTACTTGGGAGAAGTATGGTTTCCTGTTAACTTTCAGCTGGCTTTATCTGTATCTATTTTTCTAGATGTTGCACGTAGGGGTACATTTTTTTACTTTCTCAATTTAATTATTTTTAATTTTCTTACTCCCCATGTCAGTTAGAAAAACTTAATTTGCAAAGAAAAAAAATACTCAACACAAATAGGGTTAAATAATTAAGAAAATATATGGACTAACAGCAGAAGGGTTGAGGAATTGAAAGGGCTTAGGTAAGGTTTGATCAAGCACCTTTTGAAAATCACTAAATGTCTTACTTCTTTCTCTTCCCATGGCTCTCCATATTGTCTGCTTTGCCCACATCTTACAGCTTCTTTTGGAACTCATAATGATATTGGTTTTTATATTATAACCTTTACGACTCTTTCATATTTTATACTTTTTTCTTAGTCCTGCTTTCTTAATAATTTTATCCTTTCTGTATTTCAGTTTATGAATTTTGTCTTCATCTAGGTCATATTTAGCTGTTAATCTGTCTCTTGGGTTTTATATTTCAATTATTTTATTTCTAGAAATTCCAGGTGGTTGTTTTTCAAGTCTGCCTGACTTTGTGATAGTGCTCATTCCTTTTAGATATTTTCAACTTCTCCTTTTATGTCCTCAATCATTTTTTAATATACTTAACTTTTATTCTGTATCTCATAGTTCTTTTATCTGAAATCTATTTGGAGATCCACGCTTATTTATCTGTTGACTTTTACCTGATGGATTTTTTTTCCTGTGTTGTTGTTGTTTTGTTTTGGTTTGGTTTGGTTTTTTTGGTAACTTGGGTTTGTGAACTTATGTCTTTTGGGGTTTTATTCAGTGGAATCCTTTACAGCCTGGGTTCAGCATTAGAGTGGGGCTGGGTATGGGAGTCAGGAATATACTGGCAGAGAATATTCTATGTTAAATATCAGGCTGTAGGTTCCTAATCATGTTGTAGTAAAGATTCAGACTCCAAATCTATGTGAGAGCATACTTATATTCTCTTGGGTATATATTCTCAGGGAAACTTTTATTCACCCGGACCCCAGTATATCTGTGTGTGCGTGTGCATGTGCGTGTGTGTGTGTAGGTGAGGTCATATATTTATTTAATCCACCATTTTTCAAAAGATTGGACCTTAAACTGTATGTATGGTCCCACTGGTACATCATATGGTTTGCAAATAACTTATCTCAACTTCTGTTAGCCCCATTGCTCTAGGATTATATTTATAATGTGAAGTCCTTAATTTTAGAATAGTCTAATTTATCAATATTTTCCTATTTTTGAGATTACAAATATTACTCTGTAGCAATTTTACAAAGATATTCTCCTATTTTGTCTGTTAGTATGCCTAGACTTGATTTTTTGTGAATGATGTGAGATAGGGAATCCAGCTTTTTTTTTTCTTAGTTTTTGGTGTAGTGTTCAGTGATTCATTAGTTGCGTATAACACCCAGTGCTCATCACATCACGTGCCCTCCTTAATGCCCATCACCCAGTTACCCCAACCCAGGGAATCCAACTTCATTTACTTAACATTTTCTCCAGCATCCTTTATTTCTCTATAGCTTTTCAACCAACTCTGTCAATTATTAGTTTTCATAGATGGTTGGGTCAGTTTGAAAGCTGTCAGTTATATTTCTCTGGTTTATTTATATGTACTTGAATCAGTGTCTTACTGTCTTACTATACAATAAGTACTAATACATGTTAGGTAAGTATTCTCAACTTATTTTCTTCAAGTGTATTTTGGCTGCTCTTGATTATTTGATATTCCATATAAATTTTAAAATTTATTTGTGTATAGAAAAATTGGGGAAGACCCGTTATTTTCATAATATTGGGTCTTTCTATTAACGAATTTGGCATTCCTATCAATTTTTTTTGTAGACTTTAATTTTTTGTTCAAAATGAGTAATTTTTTTAAAAGTACTGCGTATCATTGGTTAAACTTATTTCTTGGCACTTAATATGATTTGGTACTATTTTAATTGGCATATTTTAAAATTTACCTTTCTTATTGCTGCAGTATTGGAAATATAATTTAATTTTGCATATTTATCTTATATCCAACAGTTTTGCTAAAATTCTCTTATTAATTATAATATGTTATCTGTATATTCTTTTTGTGTTCTATGGATGCACTCATATCTTTTGCAAATGGGGACAGTTTTATCTTTTCCATTCTGATTCTTGTATTTTTATTTATTTGTATTTCTTACTGGCAGAGATTTCTCAACCAATTTTTTTAAGTTGAATTATAATTGTAAGCTTAAGGTCTACAACATGTTGATTTAATACATTTATATACTGTAATACGATTATCATTGTTAGCATTAGCTAGACTCTCTATCATGTCATATGATTTAATCATGAATGCATGTTAAATTTTAACCAGTGGTTTTATGCATCTGTTTGGAAGAAGATCATATACTTTTCTCCTTTAATCTTTTAATGTGGTGAGTTAGAATAATCAACTTTCTAACAATTTTGTACTTATAGGAGGAAGACAAGTGGCTACAGTGAGTGTATTTTTAATATAATGCTAAATTTTGTTTGCTAATATTTTATTTAGGAATTTTGGAACTATGTCCAAGATCTGTCTGGCCTATTATTCTCACATACTCTTCTCTTGTTGTTTGTTTGTTTGTTTGTTTGTCTGTTTTTTAAGGCTATATTAGCCACATAAAATAGGTTAAAGAGTGTGCGGTTTTTTTATTCTATGAGTTTCCTTATGCCTTGTATTTTTTATTTATTAAGTGTGTAATAGGCTTCTCCATAAAGTAATTTGGCCTGGCGTTTTCTTTGTGAAAAGATTTTAAACAATAGATTTAATTGCACTAATGATTATCTGACTGTTTAGGCTTTCTAATTTTTCTTGAGCCAATTCTGATAAGTTGTATGTTGTAAAAGTTTACCCATTTCATCTGTGATTTCAAATGTCTTGGTATAAATTTGTTTATAATAACCTTTCATTATGATTTAAATCTCTTCTACATCTGAAGCTATGCCTTCATTCTCATTCCAGTTACTTTTCATTTGTACTCTTTCTCCTTTTTAAAATTAATATTACCAGCAGTTTTCCTATTCAGTTGATATTTTCAAAGAATTGACTTGGTGTTTTGATCCTTTCTATTGTATGTCTGTTTTCTCATTCTTTATGGATTGCTCTTCATTAATTCTTACACCATGCTTTATTTGGATTTATACTGTTGTTCTTTTTTTGTTTAAGTTTGGTACTTAACTCATTTATTTAAAAATTTTATCCTTCTTCATACATTCATATAGATGTATAAATTTCCCTCAGAATTTATTAGCTGAACTTATTAGCTGAATCGCACAAGTGTTAATATGCAGTTATTGTAATTATCATTCAGCAATTCATTAAAAAATTTTCCATCATGATTTTTCTATGATTCATGTATTTTTCAGAAACATATGCTTTTTTGAAATTTCCAAATATATAGTTCTTGTTCTACATACCTTTTGTTTTTTATTTTTAACCTAATTACTGTTTATAGAATACCGTCTACCTGATATCAGTCTTTTGAAAAATATTGAGATGTACTTTGTGGCCTCTCATGTGGACAGTTTTCATAAGTAGTTCACATGTTCTTAAATGAAAGGTAAATTCTGAAGTTGTTTGTCTCAGTGTTCTGTATTACATATATCCATTTAAATCAAGTATGCTGTCCAGAACTTCATCTCATGCTGGCTTTTTTTTTGCTAGATCTATCAATTTATTAAATGTTTTATCATTATGAGGAGACCTTATTTTTCTCTGCTCACACTTTTTTCCCCTTGAAGTCTATTCTTTTTGTGATGTTTTGGGTTAGTATTTGACTTAACTGATCCCTTTCCATCCTTATTTGTTCAGAATGGGTGTGTATGTATGTATGTTTGTGTGTCTGCATATATATATATATATATATATATATATACACATATATGTGTGTGTGTGAACTCTAATAATCTTTTTAAAAATTCTGGATAGATTATTTCATTGGAACTTTATTTTACCTTTTTTTAAAATTTATGTCTGCTTTGTTATTCAATTTTTTCTAATTTCTTGCTTTCTTTTGAATTTTATCTCTGTACTCATTTTAAAAATTTACTCTTTATGCCTCTTTTTAGTGGTTACTGTGGATAATTTAACATCCTTAAATTGGCACAGCTTAAAATTAATCATAGCTTTACTCTCATCCCAAACGATATAAAAACCTTAGAATGCTTTAGCTTTATCACTACCCTCCCAACTTATATGCTATATTGTCCATTTATTATGTTCTATATTTTTTTAACCTTCACAAATTAAACTGTTTTATACATCAGTATTTGTATTTACCATATATTTACTGATACCATTGCTCAGAATCCCATGTTGCATTTTAGGTCTGACTAGATTTCTTTCTTTCTGAGGTATATCCTTTAGAGTTTTGGTTAGGGATAGTCTGTATATGATGAAAACTTGCAAGTTTTACTTTTCTGAAAATGTCCTTATTTTGCCCTTGTTCTTGCAAAGTTAGTTATACTGGGTGTGAAATGCTAGGGTGATGATTGCTTTGTCTCAGTGTATTGTACTCTGTCTTCTAATGTCCGAGAAGTCAGTCATCAGTATAATTGTTCCTTTATAAATGATATCCCTTTTTTTCCCTCTGATGCTCTCAAATATCTCTTCTTTATTTTCATTGATATATATTTTTACTTTCAATATGTCTAGGTGTGGATTTCTTTTTATTATTTAGTATGCTTGGAAATCATTAAGCTTTCTGGATATGAGTTTAGTATCTTTCAAAAATTATTGAAAACATTACTTATCTTTTTCCAACATTTCCTTTTAATTTTATTCATTATGAATAAATGAAACTATGAAACTCCATGTAGATATACTTCAAATTTTCTCATATCTATCTCTTTTTATCTTTTTTCTATTTTTAATATTTTTCTCTCTGGGTTGATTATTTCAGATTTATCTCCAAGATCATTAATGCTCTCTTCAGCTGTGTTGAATCTCCTAATTTATCCTACTGCGTTTTAAATTTGATTTCAAAAATTAATAAATCCAATGTATACTTTTAGAAATGGATTGGTTTTAAAAGTATCTTAATTTTTCATGTTTTTGAATCTTTTATTTCTTGGAGCATGTTAAATTTTTTTATATTAAGAGGATTATGTATTCAATATTTGAGATCTTTGCAGATTATTCTGTCATCTCTCATTCTTAGTGCGTTGTTTCTTGTGTGTGTTGTGATCCTTTTTATTGTGATTTCCTTGTTTTTCTTAGAATCACTGAGAAGTAGTAGAGCTCCACCACCGTCCTTTAGAGAAAGTATGTCCAAGATTAATACCAATCTGGCTGCACATTTAAATATTTTCTATGTTTGTGGTTTTTCAGTACATACAGAGAGCACAAATGTGGGCCAGAAATCCCAGATTGTCCATAAAGATTGATTCGTGATTACGAATTCTCAGGGAGATTTATTTTTCCTCATACTTAGTATCAGGTTTATGGTGGGCAAGTTCCCTTACTCTCCTTTCCTGATGGTTAGGATTATTTATTATTTACTCTTCCCTTTTGGAATCTTAGCTCTGTGTAGAGCTCTGTTAAGTTCCTCACTCTAACCAGACCCTGGCTCTGATCTACTGCCTCCTATGCCCTAACAATCCATCCTAATAGAGAGTCAAGGTCACACAATTGGGCCGATACCCTCAGGACAGCTGAGGCTCTGATGCTGGTTTACCTCTCTGGGACCGGCTTTTATTTCATTTTGGGGATTCAGTTTATCTGGGATTCCTTTTTTTCTCAGGAGCTCCAAGATGGCTTTAAAGAGCTATGCTTTAAAAAAGATATTATTTAATCATTTGGGGAGCTTTCAAAGGGAAACAGAAGATTTAGCCTGCCATACTTTCAGAAATGGGAAGCTCTCCCCAAATGGGCTTTTTCTATGGTGCTTGTTGGAATAGGGATATGAATGAAATTTACTTCATTGAGTTTGACTTTTTTTTTGGAAATGCAGCTCACCATTATAATTAGAAATCAATGGTTTTCAGTACTCTTAAATGTAAAATCAAGGCAGAAACATTCTAAATGTGAGAGTACAAATGCATATGGGATAGAGATTCTTGCTAATTTCCTACCAGGAAATAAAGGTATATAAAACTGGGTTGTAATCAAATGAGCTGGGAGGTGGAGGTGATATTTCAGACAGGCCCCTCTGGTTTCAAGGGCAAGATAAAGCATATACAAAACAGCTCATTTTTTCCCAAACTTTTCTTCAGAGTAGTTTTATTCTGGCATAGATTATGGGCCTTTTCTCTCCTTTGTGCCTGGTTATCATCTATCCATTCTTCTCTGTGTCTAAAAATAAAATAGCACCCGTGGCCCTGTTTAGATCAAAGGGCACAGCAATAATAAATGTTTTTATCATGAAATAACAGCAATGAATACTGTCAATTTCATTCTCAAAAGGCTGGTAACATAAGACACTGACTTTGTCCAAGAGTCGTACATTTAATGAGGTAAACAAGAATGTTCTAAGAGTAAACAATGTTGTTTGTGTGGAAAAAGAAATAGCCATTTGTTCTATTTTTCTTTTTCTCTGCACCAACCCATACTGCCAGTCATTCTGTTGGGAGATTCTGTTACCATTAGGGACTGGTTTTCAACCCCAGTCCATAGCATCTTATCTACTGATATCCCAGACATGTTGCAAAATTCTTAAAATACAATTAACTGCAGTATACTTTGGTTGTATGTCATATTTTAAAAACACCAACTAAAGGTTTTCTCCAGATATCTCCAGGTAATACTGCAAATTCCTCAAAAAGCCAATTAATTTCTAAATTGACTTTGGTAAAGATGTCATATATTTCTTAAACATTTCTTGCAATGATAGGATGTCGGAATCAATGCTCTGGGGCTCATGAAAGTCTCCTTGAAAGAAAACCAAGGGAGTGTGAGTGCCAAAGCAGAGTGGGAAGGGTTGCCATTTGGCCAGCCCAATGGAGACCTATCTGGTAATACACGCAAGTTAGAGCTCCAACTAGTTGAGATAGGAGTGAGTTGGCTGTTCTCTCATTTGAACATAATGGAGAGCTTTTCTAATTCAAGGATATCAAATAAATAGGGGGAGCCCCAGAATATCTGCTAATATAACTTGATTTCTGAACATCAAACATGGCTTGCTTTCTGCAATTCAGTCTTTTTAAATGCCTTTGCAAAGCAGTTGCAAAGCACCAACCCTTGGAAACACAGAGAATTTAGGCTACCAGTAAGGATTTGGATGTATGTCAGTGGAAGAAGATGGGCTTGCTGCTTTTGTTATTTAGTCACTGCCTGGTGAGCCCAGAGAACAGTATATAACATACACAGGATCCCTGCCCTTAGCAGCTTCCATACTGAAAGCAAATCACTGGTTTTCAGCAGCAATACCATTTCTTTTTTTTTTTTTAATACCATTTCTTTTTATTGTTAGTGTTGGCGAGGGAACTTTGATAGTTCAGGCTGTACACTACACTAAGGATTAAGGAAAACATTGCCTCTGTCCATATGGCGTGTCATCTGAATATGCCAGGCAAGACATTAGTAGATATAAAAATCTGGAAATAGGCGATCGGGAGAGGGGCATGTTTACAGTGACATCGGCCAGGTCATTTGTTTGGATTTCTCCTCTCACTGTGCTGCAAGCCACACTTGTAATCAGAACCTCTCCTAATCCTTTTCTTCTTCTTTCATCTTGCTTTCCTGTCACTCTTCTAACAGTGGAAGCTGTAGGGTTGGCAGTGTGCTCCTTCCCCGCGGTGAGTCAAACATGGAGGAGCGGATTTCGGTACCATTCCTTGGATCAGTCAGCATGCGTGTGCACACTGGCAGCAACCAGTGTTTCTCAGACTTCCAGAGAGAAAGGCAGGAATATAAAGTGAAGGCATATGTACAGACACGACAGGGAAAGCAGAAACGAAGAGCAACCACAGCAAGCAAAAGAACTCTCAGCTCGGTTCAGAAACAAACAGCACACGGTGCTGTTTGCCAAAGTATAAAACTTTCAGTCTCAAGGGAGTGAATTAGTGACTGAAATCTTTGCTGAGCACTGATTGAGTGAATATAGTATGCTTCAAAGGCATCCGAGAGAGAGAGAGTATCTAGAAAAACTTTAAAATGGAAGAAAACGTAGAAAGTCCGTTAGTCTGTTGCTTCAATTCAAGGAGGAGGACATGCGAGCCCAGAGATGTCTTAGTGGGCTTAATTCTAGGCACTGAGCTGGGCAATGAAAGAGCTAGGGCTGAAACTTGGATCTTGTGGCATCGAGTTCTCAACGTTTCCAAACATGGACCTGTGGCCCTAAATATACATGAAATGTGGAAGTGGGTCCTGTTTGTACAAGTGATGAAGGGAGCTTGTCCCTGGATTCTGCATTTCCACCTTAGCGCTTGCCTCATCTATCATTGCTAATATGCAGGGTGGCAAGGCATATGGAGAGGAAAAGTCAATAAGAAAAGGACAGAACGAATTATTCTCTGTCACCAATACTAAGGAAGGGTTTATAAGGCTAGAGATTGGGCTCCTCTGAAACTCAACCTTCACCCAACAAATCAAGCCTCATTCTGTATTTCCTAAGGTGACAGAGTCTCTGGAGATTTGGTGTCATTCATTCATTCATTCATTCATTCATTCATGTATAAAGTAAGCAATATATAGGAGTGTCTTTACTATAGAAAAGGTCTTCAAAGACTATTTTATTGCCAAAGTTATTCACATTACTTTATGTTTACTTTACCACAATGTGGTATTGACACTGTTTTCTGCCTTTTCTTTTTTTTTTTAAAAGATTTTATTTATTTATTTGAGAGAGAAAGAATGAGAGAGAGCACATGAGAGGGGGGAGGGTCAGAGGGAGAAGCAGACTCCCTGCCGAGCAGGGAGCCCGATGCAGGACTCGATCCAGGGACTCCAGGATCATGACCTGAGCCGAAGGCAGTCGCTTACCCAACTGAGCTACCCAGGCGCCCCTGTTTTCTGCTTTTTCTATGAGACTCTTTACTGCCAAGCCTCCAGGATTTCACCCTATCTTTGTCGCACACATAGGTCTCTGAAAGGTCTCATCACCTTCAGAGGCACCTGCTCTCCCCACCCCCCCAAATGGTATTTTTCCCCAAAGGTTCCCAGCTACTGTTTTTTTTCTCTTCTAACAAGTTCTTCGTGGGGAATCTCATCCACTCTCAAGGATTATTTTGACTCCTATAAATTTTGGAGGCACATAATATAATCTTAATCTCTCACTTTTCTCTGAGCTTCAAGCTCACATAACCCAAGGCCCAGTGAGTACCTTAGGCCACTCACTTTCCAGCACAATATCCTTCCCATTCTGCCTTGTCAATGTTTCTTGCATAGCCTTACTCCCAGGCCTAATAAAACTGCCCTAACACAGGCTCCCCTGGCCTTTCACCAAGATGATTAAAATTGTTCCCCAGTTGGGCTCCTTGTTTTCTGTCTTGCACAAATAAAATCCATATCCTTTATTAAATTCCCAATTCAAACTGTTTAAAACACAGATATGAGCCTGTTTTCTCAGTGTTGAAATTATTCAGTGTCTATCTTTCTAAAAATTTATAAGATTAAAAAGAAAATCCTTGGTTAGTTGGACATTGCCCACGTCTCCAGTTTTAATGGCCTACTCTTCTCAGCCTGGCCCTTGAGATTTGCAGGGCAGACCACATGCTGTTCCCTGCCCTCTTGCCTTTGAGCATGCTATTGCCCATGCCTGGAACTCCCTGTCCTCCCTGCTCATTCTTGACATAATTCCTACTTGTTTCAGGATTCAGCTCTGGCATGGTCCTCTCCCAGTGGTCTCCTTGACTATACCACCAGGATTACACACACATCTGTTGTATTCCCTTGGCACCCTGGTCATACTCTACATAACCTCGACTCACATTGTGCATGAAATGTTATGCTTAAGCATCCGTGTCCTGATTAGACTCTCAGTTCCTCCAGGGGTAGAAGTATGCGACTCCATTGTATCCCTGGGCAGAGGTGCAGTGCCTAATACCGAGTGGGAGAGAATAAATTTTTCTTGACCTCACTGTCAGACCCCATGCCACATGCCAGCAATATGGAGATGCACACTACGTTGGCCCTGCCTCAGGGAGCCCATGTTGGACAGTGGGAGACTTAGGTACCTGGTAAGTCCCATCCCCACACAATAGGATGTGAGATGCACACAGGAAGTGGAAACCCCCAACTCAGCCTGAGGAAGGAGAGCCGAGAGAAGGGTCAGAAAATACTCCTCCATGAGATGAACCTTCAGCTCTTTTCTTCACTTACCCTCTTCTGCACTTTTACTTCTTCAATTAAGGGCACACAATCCCTTCAAAACCTGACCAGAGAAGCATAGGACTAGTTCATTGACGAGCTGATGAAATCCTGAGCTTTCCCTGGGAGCTGTTGCTTTCATCTGGCTTCTGCAAGTATTTAAGCCAAGGAGAAAGTACACTTGTGTTTGCCAGGGACTTGCAAAATGTGCTCCTGACTGGCAAAACACAAAAAGCTTTAAAAAGTGGGGAAATTGTACTGCAAGCACTGCCATCTGATAATAGCAAACAGGCTCACGTTTGTGCAGAAACTGGTAAAAAGGCACTTGCTACATAGTAAGTATGTGGCCGATAAGAGAACTAAATGTCAGTATTGCCAAATGTCACTTGTAGATATGCACTCCACACCTACTGACTTTGGATGAACTTGCCTACATGGAGCTGAGGGAGGATTTGGCTCCAAGTGTGCAATTTGTCCACAGCTACAACTCTGACTGTTGAGAAAACAGCAGCTTGCAATTGGAGGTATGGTCTGGGCACATCAACTGGATTTCTCGTCCTATCTCTCGGGCTCCCTCATGCCTGGAGTACAACGTAAGCCATTTTATTTACTTTCAAGGCTGTGTGGTGCCAGACTTGCAGCAGACCAGCCCCAAAGGGGAGCTCAGCGTATTTTTCCAAGAGTCCCCATTGCTAGAAACTCAGAATGGAGTTGACACAAATCTAATGAAATGAAAGAGCTCTCTTACCCTCCCCTGAATCCCAGAAAGCAGTAGCATTTGGAAAATTGTGTTCTAAACGAGTTGACAAGGGCAGGAGTTCAGTAGAAGCTAGCTATGAATCTATATATATTTGAAGATTTCAACTCACCTCCCTTCTCTCTGCTGTTTGAAGATAAATCATGTTCAGTTTTAGGGAGTTTAGTTTAAATATCATGCATGTACACCTGAGGATTCTTTTCAAAAAAAGAAAAGAAGAAGAAAGGAGAGCTTTAAGAGCCATGTTGGTAATGGACAATAAAATAAAATACAGAAATTTAAAAATGAAAGTGGTTTCCTTAATCAAGGAAATTTCTATCCTTAGAAATTAGAAGAAAAAACAACTTTGGCAAATCATATGACTATGGACTCAAAATTTGCTAGTGCCTGGGGAATTCAGAGGTTATTATTACCACTACTATGACCTTATATAACTCTGTGTTGACTTGAATTTTATTGAGAGAGGAGCCCAGCTGAGACTGCCTTTATGCCAGACATGAAAAATATTCAGCTAACCAGATTGGTATGATAAACAATGTTGGAAGCGTGGAGAAGTGGTCTATATAAGGAAGGTTTGTGAAGCACCTGATATTTTGTGCTTTACACTGTGTGGACACAGAAATGTTTCTTGCCACAAGCATGATGGAGTTGGAAAACTATAGCACACATTTGTGGAACAAATATAAATTAACTTTGAGGTCTTGGACAGATTATTTAATCTCTCTTTTCTTCAGTTTCCTTGTCTAGAAAATGGGGATAGTTGCCTCAAAAACTTGTTCTGTCAATTAATTATGATAACATCATGCCTGGGATGTTGTGAGTAAGTCATACCATGAGCTTGTGTTACTATTAAGGCAGGAGAATTAAAGTATTACATCAAAGCAGGTAATAAATGGTGATTAAGAGCAAGGCCTTAGAAGTTACATGGTCCCTATTTCAAATATGTATTGACTACTAACCAGGTGCCAGGCATTAGCTACCTGCTGCTTATTCAATGGTGAACAAAAGTGTGAGCCCTCTGCTCTTAATGTAAATAGCTTCCTGTGCACGGCAGGAGAATAAACAAGTAAACAAACAATAATGGTACCCAAAGTGGTAGTTCCTTCTCGCAGAGTTTCTGGTTTTTTTCAAAGCCTGGGTTGAAATCCCAAACGTTTCTGTGTGTCCATGGTGACTGAGAAGCGTGCCTTGTAGTGGGTAGATACAGAGACGCTCCTGTGGTTTAGAAGCCACTTAGGATTGTCAGGGGAGGAGGGTTGGCTGTGGCTCTCATGTCTTGCTGATAGCTCTGATCACTTACGGAGGGAATGCCTTATTTTGTGGCTTCAACGAGGAAACACTTGTAGCTTGTTTATTCCTTAGTGTAACCAACCACCCTGGCTTCCTGAGGGCTGAAAGGATTTCCAGTACTTGGAACTATCAGTGTTAACCCTGGGAAAGTCTCAGGCAAACAAAGACAAGTTGTTCACACTAGTTATATTATCCATTTGTCCATCGTCAGATCCAGAAATATATAATTTCACCTTGTGAAATTCTCTTTCTAGAAAGAAAGAGAATAGGATGCTATAAGAGTGAATTGCAAGAGGGACCTTGTGTAGACTGGGTGGGAATTATCTCTGATGAGGCAGCATTTAAGCTGAGACCTCAGACATGAGTAGGGCCTTAAGTTTAGCTCCTTGTTTCTTATGAATTGTTCCATCTTAGGGAAGTCATATAACCCTTGCTACTGTAGTTTCTTCATCTGTAAGAAGTGGATAATCATCATACCCAATCATGCTTCTTGAACCCAATTATATCATACTTCATTCAATATTTTTGAGAATTAACTAAAATAAATCATGTAAATAACTTAAAAGATTACCTGGCTGTTGGTTTTTGATTCATTCCATTTTAGTAAAATAGACTTAAAATTAATGAGACTTGTTTTATGGCCTGACATATGGTATATCCTGGAGAATGTTCCATGTGCACTTGATAAGAATATATATTCTGTTGTTGAGTGGAGTGTTGAATAAATGTCTGTAAGGTCTAGTTGTCTTATAGTGTTGTTCAAGATTTGTATTTTTTGTTGATCATCTGCTAATTCTTTTACCCATTTTTGAAAGTGGGTTATTGAAATTTTCATCTATTATTGTTGAATTGTCTATTTCTTTAATTCTGTCAGTTTTTTTTTTAGAATTCTTTTAAAGATTTTTTTTTTTTATTTTACAGAGAGAGACAGCGAGAGAGGGAACACAAGCAGGGGGAGTGGGAGAGGGAGAAGCAGGCTTCCCGCTGAGCAGGGAGCACGATGCGGGGCTCGATCCCAGGACCCTGGGATCATGACCTGAGCCAAAGGCAGATGCTTAATGACTGAGCCACCCAGGCACCCCTAATTCTGTCAGTTTTTGCTGCAAGTATTTTGGGATGCTATTGTTAGGTGCATATACGTTTATAATTGCTATATCTTCTTGATGGATTGACTCTTTTATCATTGTAAAATGTCTGCATTTCTAGTAACAATTTTGGTTTTAACCAAAATTGTATTTTCTCTAATATTCGTATAACCACTGTAGTTTTCTTTTGGTTTCTATTTGCATGATACATCTTTTTACTACCAACCTATTTGTGTCTTGAAAGTGTGTCTATTGCAAACAGCATATAATTGGATTATATATTTTTCTGAATTGGATTGTTCAATTCATTTACATTAAATGAAATTACTGATAAAGTAGAATATACATCTGCTGTCTTGCTATTTGTTTTCTATATGTCTTCTGTCTTTAATGTTTCATCCATTACAGTCTTCTTTTGTGTAATATGGATATTTTCTAGTGTTATTTTCAATATAATTTCAGTAGTATACAAATCTTTGCTCTTATGTAGCTCCATTTCCTCCCCCTCTTTTTGCTACTATTGTCATGGAAATATCTTTATCCACTGTGTGTTATTCAACACATATTTACAAGTGTTATTTGTGCAGTTGTCTTTTAAATCAGATAGGAGAAAAAATGAGTTACAAGTGAATAAACAAAAAGCTTATACCATGTTTTATATTTACCTATATAGTTACCATTACCAGTGCTTTTTATGACTTTATGTAAATTCAAATTATTGTCTAGTGTCAACTTTTTTTTCCAACTGAAGGGCTTCCTTCAGTATCTCTTGTGGGGCAGAAAAGCAAGCAAATAAATTCTCTCAGTTTTTATCTTAAATTCTACTTCATCTCTGAAGGATAGTGTTGCTAGATAGAGAATTCTTAGTTGACAGTCTTTTTTCTTTTAGCATTTTGATTATATCATATCACCACTTTCTGGCCTCCCTGATATCTGATGAGAAATCAGCTTGTTAGTTAGTCTTATGAGGATCCTTTGTGTATGATATGTTGCTTCTCTCTTGATTCTTTCAAGATTCTTTCTTTGTGGCTTTCAATGATTTGAATATGAAGTGTCTAGCTGTGGATCTTTTTTAGTTTATCTCACCTGGAGTGTTTTTGAGTTGATTGGATATATAGATTGATGGTTTTCTTTAAATTGGGAAGTTTCAGCATTAATTCCTCAAATATTCTTTCTGCCCCTTTCTTCTGCTCTCTTCTCTTCCTCTGGGGCTTTCATTATGCATATGTTAATCTACTTAATGCTCTGAGGCTATATTCATTTTCCTTTATTCTTTTTTCTTTCTGTTCTCTAGACTAGATTATTTCAATTGACCTATATTCAAGCTCACTAAATTTTTTTTGAAATCATTTTATTTCTGAAATGTACATGTATATGAGTTGGTGATAGTCCTAGACACCACTTCCCCAAAACTCAACATCACACACACACACACACCCACACACACCCCTGCTCTGATACCTTTTATATCATGAAATGCAGGTTATGTTTATTATTATTATTATTACTTGTATATCTAGTATAATTGACACACAATGTTACATCAGTTTTAGGTGTACAACATAGTGATTCAACAGGTTTATACACTATCCTGTGCTCACCACAAGTGTAGCTGCCATGTCCCCATACAACACTATCACATTGCCACTGATTATATTCCCTTTGCTGTACCTTTTATTCCTGTGATTTATTCATTCCATAACTGGAGGCCTGTACCTCCCACTCCCCTTCATCCATTTTACCCATCCCCTCACACCCCCTTCCCCCACCAGTAGCTCTCAGTTTGTTCTCTGTATTTATAGGTCTGATTCTGTTTTTTGTTTGTCTCTCTATTTGTTTTGATTTTTATATTCCACATGTAAGTGAAATCATATAGTATTTGTCTTTCTCTTACTTATTTCACTTAGCATAATACCCCCATAGATCTATCCATGTTGTTGCAAATGGCAAGACCTCATCCTTTTATGTGGCTGAGTAATATTCCTTTGTATATGTGTACCACAGCTTCTTTATCCATTCATCTATCCATAAACACTTGGGTTGCTTCCACATCTTGGCTATTGTAAATAATGCCGCAATAAACATAGGGGTGCAGATACCTTTTCAAATTAGTATTTTTGGTTTTTCTTTGGTGGGGGGTAAATACCCAGTAAAAGCTCACTAATTTTTTATTCTGCCTGCTCAAATCTTATGTTGACCTCCTGTAGTCAGTTTTACATTTCCTTTATTATACTGTTAATCTCCAGAACTCCTATTTGGTTTCCTTTTATAATTTCTACCTTTTTATTGACATACTCTCTTTGGTGACCATTCTTTGACCATATTTAAAATAGCTAATTTTAAAGTTATTGTTTAAGTCCCAACATTTAGCCTGCCTCAGGGACAGTTTCTATTGATTGCTTTTTTTCCTGTGTGTCTATGGGCCATAACTTCTTGTTTCTTTATATGTCTCCTGCTTTTTGTTGAAAACTGAACATTTTAGCTAATATAATGTGGCAATCCTGGAAATCAGATTCTTCCCCCCCCCCCCCCCCCAGGGTTGCTATTGGTGTTTATTGTTTTTTAGTGACTTTTCTGAACAAATTCTGTAAACTCTGAATTCTTTTTTGTGTATGACCACTGAAGTCTCTGCTCAGGTCTCTTAATGGTCAGCTAATAATTGGATAGAGATTTCCTTAAATGCCTGGAACTAATTAGTCCCCCAGTTTTTGCCAGGAGCTCTATGTATGTACTGGGGAACACCTTCAACATTCAGCTAGGCTACTTCTTCTTAATCTTCATTTTCTGCTTGCAGAGAATGTCAAGTTTAGGAAGAGGTTAGAGTTTCTTAGGTCTTCCTGAACATGCACACGGTCCTGGCCATATACACTACACGTGCACATGGGCCTCTAGATTACTAGGAATATGTTGGGGATTTTCATAGCCTCCCTATCTTTTCCTTTTAAACTTTTGCTTAGTCCATTGTTTGAATTATTGCCCACTGCCTCAGGTGGCTACAGTGTTAAACAGTTGCCTCTGATTTTTTTTTGGAGGGGGGCAAACACCCTTGGGACAAAGGCTTTTCACACTAAATGAGCTGTAAATCATGTCATATAAAGATAGCCATGCAAATAGGGTCTTCTGAGGAACCCCTAAACAGGTCAAATAATGACCAATTCTCTAGGAATGGGGCTTTGAAGAAGGTCCAGCTCCATTCTGCTCCTTGGAAAGGCTGCCGGACTGCTGGTTTTAACAGTGATAGTGGCTGTCAGTTTTCAAGAGTGCTGTAAATTTAGGGCTGGGGGGTGGAAATAGGGCAAGTTAAAACACCATGAAGCTTGCTCTTCTTAACAAGATTTATCCTTTAACAACAACAAAAAGTTCTATGAATTGCTACAAGCCTTCTGCTAATATTCAGTTATAAAGAAGTAAATTCTGATAATATTTGCCAGTGTTCTCATTGCTTTTATGGAAGAGAGACTTTTTGGAGCTTACCAACATTTTCATGGATGCGACCTCTCACTATTGAGTGACTCAGTAAATGGTGTTTATTTATTGTTATCAGTTAGCAGAGGAACCTCATGAGATGAACATCATTCTCATATTAGAAATAATAATGAAGCAAAAAGGAAGCAAAATATTTGGTGTCTTCCACCCCCTTTGGCTTCACTTTCCCCATTTCATCAGCCAGTATGGCTCCCCCATCAAAGTGGCATCCTCAGGAAGAGATTTGATATTAGTCAATTTTGTCAGATTAATCAATTATATAGATTTCAGGTCATATGTTTCTTCTCCCAGGAAACTGTGTACTGAGTCAAAGCATGTCTTTATTCTCTTAAAACAATTTGAAGCATCAGTTAGAAAAGTGGAATTTTGTTTTTAAGGCAGGGAAGCCCTTGAGATGCCTGAAATAGCATTATATGGGCAGGAGACCTTAGTCTTGTTGGTGGGTCCAGTTTGGAGTCCAACTCCACCCGTGGGCATGGAGATCAGCCAGGGCTCCTGTGAGATGATTAGGGCACTGCCTCAGGGGTGTGGAGTGAAGGGAGTAGAAATAGCCTGGAAAACCGATTGACATTCTTGGGGGGATGTAGTAAGGACTGGCTTCATAACATGCAGCCGACAAACTCAAAATTGGATGTGAAAATCAATAGCAGAAACCCATGGCTGTACCTTAGGATCAGAAATGTCCTAAGAGCATCTTACTCAGAAAACTAAAATTGTCAAACCCTCTTGTTCTCTTGTTGGTATAGCAAACAGACAATATTTCAGAAAACAAATCTCTGGAAATGATTTTCTTCAATGGATCTAGCTGCAGAAATGATGTACTTCCATAAATGGCAATTATTTGAAGGATGATCTCAAAGAAGACTCTATTTTAGGTGGAGGAAATATTCTATCTCATAACCTGGACCAATCCTGTACCAGAAATACTAACTGTTCAAATTCCAGTATGTGTACTGTGGTCACTAGAGATGAACCATGCAAAGATCCAGAAATCTAAGACTTGAGAAACATTTTTAAAAAGATATGTATTGTTTAATAGGGTTAGAGCATCATCAGAGCATCTGAGCAAGGGTTGCCCCAGTAGTGCTTCTCACTGCTAGCAAATATTCTCATAGTGCTTGGGAAGCAGGCGTGCCAAACTGGGAAATTCAGCACCATCTCAGACACAAACTAGAGCCAGCTGTGTCTTTGCCACCTTTTCCATCTTTATTTTTTTGCTTTGCATTGTTTTGCTTTGGGAGAAGAGGGAGCAAAAGCCTGCTGTGAATCTGGTGTTTACTTGTAGTGACATAGACCTATGGGATCATATGACTTCATAAATAGTTTTATGAATGAGGAAGGTGAACCCCAGGGGGTTTGAGTGACTATCTAATAGAATTCAGAAGAATCAGAGAGCTGGACTTAACCCATACCCGTGATTCCTTTTGGCCAGTGCTTGTTCCATTTTCCTGCTCTACCTTACATAATCCATTTGGGTGAAATATAACATAGAGGTGAGAGAGCCTGAACATGCATGGAAATCTCCGTAAGTGTGTTTGACCTTATTATGTGCACTTTGGTTACAGGATTCATACTACCTGAAAAAAAAATCAAGCGCATATAATAGAGAACATCACTTAGTGTGGACCCTCTGTCGACACCAATACAATCTGTGTTGAACGATACTCTTTTAGTTCATAAATAAATATATTTAAGAATGATGACTCACCTCGATTGTTGATTTGTTGGAATTAACTCCAATTCAGGTGAAAGAACTTGGACCCCATTTACCAGATTAAAGGGAATGAAATACCATGCAAATTGCTAAGAGAAGTTCTGGGTCTGTTGAACATGCAAATAGTTTATTAATAATTTGGTAGTTTATTTCCCCTCTAGCTCAGTTTGCTCATGGTCTGCTTCAAACTAAGTGACCTTTCAGATTTCTTCAAAATCTATGATGCTTGATTGGATGCCGTTGCAAAAAAGATTTGTTACTAATAGTCAAGATGAAACTCAACAGACTCAGGAAGATGACCTCATAGCTGACAGTACTTAGGATTTTCAATGATAAAGAGGAAGACACAGAAGGACCAGTATTAAAAGCTCCTGTTTAGAGGGTTAAAAAATAAGTAATGTAGCGTATTATGCATTGTGATTATAAACTGCTGAATTGGCGTTTGCTGTGACAAGAGTCTCCAATTTATTGGATGCATGTCATTGGAATTTGCCCTTTCTTTTATGTGTCTTTCCATGATGAATGCCAGTGCTGGGAAATGAAGAGCTCTTACCCTTTTCATACTTTGCTGAATGCTGGCGAACTTGCCAATTGATGCTTCTATAATTTTTGCTTCAAGGTCACCTGAGGGGACAGAGTCATCCAAACAAGGTCACTGACTATGTTGAAAGCTAATAGTTGTTTCTTGAAAAGAAAAGTCATGGAAAAATTAGGACATTGCGGAAATAATTACTATAAGATGGAAAATGGATCAAGAGAATATTTTCTTTCAATAATGTAATTCATTTACAATACAATGTGATAAATAGTGCTTGGACAACTAAGGTCATTTGGTCTGCTCTGAGTAATTCAATTAGGAGAAATCTGAAAGCGGTAAGTGCATGGTAGGTGGGAGCTGTAAAAGCACTGGACTGTTAATAATTTGAGACTTTCTCATCCCTTTATGTGGATGAAAGTGGATCAATTATGTGAACATGCAGGTCTCCGTATTGTCCTCATTTTGTGTATGGGTCCTGAGGGAGATTGCACAAGGACCCCAAATGGTGAGGCAGAGCTTTGCCTTTTGGAAGAGGTTCACTGTCTTCAATGTGATTTTCAATCCAGGAAAAATGCAATAACTGTTTTTTTTTTCTTTTCAAGTCATAATTTCAATGTCCTGAGAACATAGAGCTCTTTTGACTCAGAGTGGCTCCTAAGAACTAGGACAAACATTCAACTGCAATTTGGGGAAACTTGTAATATGATAGCAAGCTTGGGCTGGCCAAGCTTTCCTGAGAGTGCAGACCCAATGAGCATGGGGGTTAGGCTTTTAGTGCATTTTCCACAAGGAATCCTTAGATTTAGTAGGCTTCTCTCTACCATCCAGCAGACTGGGGGTGGACTCTAAATTTAATTTAGCCCAAGGCAAATCTGCTAACAGTGTTCATGTTTTTCAAATGGAAAAATTAGAATACATGATTTGACAATTATAAATACATTTCTGAGGACAATGAGATTGTCCCCCAAAATTCCAGAAATGTGATCAGCACACATACGAACTGCACTTCAAAGGTACATAGAACTTTTAAAAAGTTGTATCAAGTATCTGATTGTTATAACATATATCTAGTTATCTATAGCATGACTTGTATCTAAATGACTGTGAATTAACTATACTCTTTTGATTCTGTTCTTCATCAGTGAAGCTAAGTTGCACACAAAAAAGCAAACTGTCTAGACACCACTGTTTCCTAATGGCTTTTCTTAGTATTAATCAGTGTAGCAGGGCTCTTGGCTGTTAAGTGCAATGCCTTGTGCCAAATGTCAATTGACTTAAAAAAATTTTTTTGAACATGTCTGAAAAACCACATTGATCATTTGGAAAATCTAAATGGTGTATGTGTTGGAGTATGCAGATCTCCTGATGACATTTTATTTTAAGGAGAGCTGAAAGTGGTTAAAATTATTTGTAAAATAGTTCATACTAAAATTCTTGTATAGATATGGAAAAGAATTTGTTGTGCCCATTCTCTCCAGGGCCAAAAGAAAAAATTCTTATCTGAGTCTGATATACTTTCACCTACCAGGGAAAAAGTAGGAAAAAAGGAAAGAAGAAATACTTTACAACAGTAGCAAAATGATCCTTGTTTATAAAACCATTCTGGAAATTAGCTCTTCTTTCTTCACTTGGAAATCTCTTGAGTTCCCTTAATATGGACATTTACCCACATCTTGCCTTCAGTTTTCTCCTGTTTATCACAATTTGTCCTCTGAAGATTTCATCCTTTCCTATGACTTTAATTGTTTCCTCCCTAGAGCTGATTTCTCAAATCAAAAACTTAATAAATTTTTGTTTTGGGTCTTAGTCCTATATTGCCATCAGCCACTAAAATGCAGTGACTTCAAGTGGGTAGCCCAAAATTGGAGGTGTTGGGAACACATACACCAGAGAAATTGGCAAAATCTACAAATTCCACTCCCCTCCCCTGAAGGCAGTTGTTTAATATTTACCAGTGCACAATTAGCTGTCACTTCAAACACAACATGTATAAAATAGAATTTGTTTATTAAACCAGCCATCTTTCACCACACTCAGATTATCGCTTGTTGCCTTATTCCACCCAATTTCTTAATGTTGATTGCCTGTGGACCCAGTCCTTGGTCCTCTTCTCTTCTCTGCCTCATCTCTACTCGCTCCTTTGGTAATTTCATCCTGTCTCGTGGCTTTATGTAGATTATATGCTGAGCACATCCCCAGTTATGTCTCCATCTCAGACCTCTCTGCAGACCCCTACATACCATCGCCTATTGAACATGGCGAACTTGGATAGCTAATAGACATCTTGAGCTTGACATGCACTGAACTGCATGCACACATCTGTTCCAACCTCAGTCCTCTCTATCTTAGTTTATAGCAACTCTATCTTTCTAGTTGTCCAGGCCCAAAAAATAAAAAACAAAAAACAAAAACAACAAAAAAACAAAAACCCTTTGACTCATCCTTAACTCCTGTCTTTCTTTCAATTTGTCAGGAGGAAATCCCATTGGTTTCATTATGAAAATATATCCTGCTCACTTCTGACCACCTCCTTTGCTGGATCCAGGTGTGACCATTGTCTTGTCTCACTTGGATTCCTGCTGTGCCCTCCTCAGGGATCTCCCTGTTCTATCCTTGCTCCTTTATAATTTTCCTCAATGCACCCTCAGCATATTTCCCTTAAAAATGTAAGTCAGATCATGTTATTCTTTGAATCAAATGCTCCAGTGGCTTCTATTTTACTCAGAGGGAAAGCCGAAGCCCTAATGATGGCCTGTAAATGCCTTCAAGATTTACCCCAGATTTACTGTGATTTCATTTCCTATTCTACCCCCTCTTGCTTACTCTGAAGTAGGTATACTATCATTCTTGTTGTTCATTGAACTTGCTATATATGCTCCTGTTATTCCTTCTGCCTGGAATATTTTCCCCCCAGATACAAGCATGGCTAATTTCTTCCATCTCTTTCATGGCTTTGCTCTTATCACCTCTCTTCAATGAAGTAAACCCTGACAACCTTATTCAATATAGCATCCTGTCCCACCTCTTCCCTCAGTGCTGATACCCCCATACCCTGCTCTACTTTTTCCATAACACTTAACATCTTCAAACATGCTACATCATTTCTATTTTTATGATACCTATTGTTTATTTGTCTCCCCCACCTAGAAGTTACATGAGAGCAGGACTGTTGGCCGTTTGCTTCCCTGATTTATGTAGAGCATGAAGAGCTATGACTGGCATGCAGTGGAAACTGTATAAATACCTATGAATGAATGATCTGCCTTGGAAGACAATTCATCTTTGACAATTATTTCCTTTCCATTTTCAATCTATACTGAAATCCGACCTTTTCTAAGTCCTTCCTTGGTGGCTTTTCCTCTAAAGTGCTCAAAGAATAGGATAGGTTCTAAACTAGTCAGCCACCTTTAGGGTTTTGGTCCAGAAGCTGAGGCTGGCATGAGGGCTATGTTCATCTGAAATAATCAAGTACAGAAAGAGTACAAGAATGAGTGCTGAATATCAAATCGGGAAGTAGAATTTACTTTAAGTCCAAGAGGCATGTGGAACTTGCCTGGAAACAGATAACAAAGCTAAAGGGTCAGAAGACTGGACTACAAGGATGATGCAGCAGGGGAAGCAAGGTGTGAAGACCGCAACAACAGCCATAAGTAGGCCTATGGGTGTATTTCTATCAGCCTGCAAACCCTGCTATGTGTGGGTAGATCGTCTGATAAAGCTGTAATAGTGGTAGTTGGTTCTGTCTTTCCGATGTTTCTTCCATTCATTCTGTCCTTTATGTTCCTTCTATTACCTCAATCCCGGCAAACGTGAGTTGGTGATACAGGAATAGCCTGTTCTTTGTGAGCACAGCTCTCTAACCCAACATTTACCTCAATACCAGATTCATTTTCCAGATCACAGTGTCGATTCTGTCCCTCCTTCCTTTTAAAATTCCTTAGTGTCTCCTCATTGGCTACTGGATAAGGGCCTGACTTGTTAGTCTAGACTTCAAGGTTTGACCCCAACCTAGATTTTGAAACTTCTTTTTGCCTTACTTCTCTATAATCAATTATGTATTCATTCATTCAACAAATTTTTATTGACCCATAGTATGTGCCAGGAATGAGCAAATTCTCTTATCATACTTACACCATTCCCTAAGTCTACATTATATGTTCTTATTTCTGCCCCTTTCCTAATGCGATCCTATTTTCCTGGAATGTTCTTTTTCATCACATCTCTGACTATAGAAATCATATTTGTCTTTTAATACATAGTTAAAATGCCTTGTCTTCCACATTATCAGCCCTGACCATATCCATAATGGCCCCATCTTCTGATATAGACTTACCATGGCATCCACACCGATGGATAATCTTCTCCCTCCTGTTACTGCTGGCTTGGCTCCCTTGCTGCAGCCTCCTCTCCAGATAAGTGAATCTACTTGTTATCCCTGAGCATGCCATACCCTCCTTACCTCAGGCTCACATTCTTCTCTTGGCTTGTAGAACTCTTACTCCTTCTTCGGCCATTAAAATGAGTTCAAAAGCATCTTCTTCAAGAAACATTTCTCTGTCTCCTTCCCACCCTCGGATCAAGTCCTAACAATCCCTCCTCTCTTTGGACATTCTCAGCATCTGGCTTTGTGTGCATTGAGGTACCTGTTTCATACGTTTTGTATTCATTGGATTATTGACATGCCTTTTCCCTCATGTGGCTTGAAGCTCATTTGGACCACAGGAACCATATTCTCTTTGGTTCTCTATCCCCACAGTATGTAGCCCAATTCTCTGTTCATAAGAAAGCCTTCAGTAAGTGTGGAATGAAAGAATGCAGAATGTGGAATGAATATTTGACTTTATATGTTAATAGTCATGACAAATATCAGATATTAAAAGTTTAATACCTGGTATTTGGTCTCAGGTATATAGTCTCACACATATAAACTGCATTAGATTCTATTATATATAATGCAGTCACATAATACATTCTATATATATATACACACATGTATATATATCTATGTATATACATATATATGTATATATACACATGTCTGTGTATGTATAAAATATATCATAATAAGTTTCTACTATATATCTGGTCTGTATGTATGTGTATAGTAGATATATGTGTGTGTGTGTATACACATGTGTGTGTATATATATAATACTGTATTAAATCTCTACCATTTTATATAATACAGTCATATAGTACAGTCTTTCTGTAGAGATACATATAGAAACATATCTCTATATATACACACACATAAGCATGTATGTATATATATAAAATTTGGCATGCAGTCCCCAGTACATAATAGAAATACAATGCCATTGCCTTCCCTTGGGCTAAATGTATCGAGAAAGCTCAATAGTTAACTAACAGGAAGTACAGGTCAGAGCATCATGGTCTCATGGCTGTCTAGTGCAAAACATGGGCCACGTGTGTGAAAGTGGTGACCTGGGTGGTGTTGGCACAGGCCACCTGGGTAGTTCTTGGCACAGGGAACATGCTATGAGCTGTGAGAGTATCTCATAAGCTTCCTGATGGGGTCAGAAACAATGGTGCTTTTCCAGTTCCTAACCTTGTCCCTTTGTCCCACATGTTCTGACACTGTGTCTGTCAGGCCAACCCTCTTATTAGTTCCTGACTCTCTTTTCATCTCAGGGAGCGATCATCTCTCCAAGAAGAGGTTAGGCCTTCTGGAACACTGGCAAAGGTAGTGCCAGGGCATGCTAGATGACTCTTCTGTGTGAAAAAAGGATTTCCCTGAGTGTAAATCCATCCGTCCACCTGACCCCCATTCAAACATAGATAATTCACTCCCTGCCAGTCACCACATCAGTGAATCCCCATCTGCAGTCTGAGGCCCAGAAACAGATGCATAAACACACGTTTTCTTTCCTTTCCACCCTCCTCTTCTCTTCCTTCCCTCCTGTCCTCCTCTCCTTTCCTTCCCTTTCTGTCTGCCCACCTATCTCTTGCCTTCTAGTTCCTTAAGATATGGCTCTGCTTTGATGTACTTTGTACACACAATACAACATTCTGATGGTTAAAATAACCGTTGTCACCTTCTATTGAATTGTTGATATGAAGGCTTATGGATTGAAAACATCTCACCTATTTGTTCTTGTTTGTACAGTGCATTAGAAATATTTTTTGTATGCTTCTTTGGAAGAAAGATGGAATTCAAACAGGTAATTAGCAATCTGTGAATTATGCCTCTAGTCTTTGAAGACCTTTGTGGGCTATGGTTCTGAAAATATTGCTGCAGTCAGCAATAGGACTCTTGATTACTCTAAAACTGAATTTAAGAAGGCATTGCTGGCCATGTTTGATCTCATGTTTGGTAGCTCTTTAGAAATGCCATAAAAACAAGCAGCACTGCTAGAGGAAGTGAGGAGGATTTTCTTATGGTATCACAAAGTTCAAATCACATCATAATAATCATTAGTGGATTGACAACCAAATTCTCATGGTTGACTGCTGTGCAAGAAAATAAAAATGCTTTTGAAAAGACATATATATTTTTTAAATGTCACTACTATTTGGGGTCTGGTGTTTGTTAAAATCTTTTCTGAGGTAAACGTGAAGTCAGGAGATCCTCACTTCATTACTCATCCTGGTCTTGAACCAAGAAGTTTGGAAGGACCCAATTGTCTATTCATGGAGCATGACTGATTGTTACCTTCCACCCCTTCCCAAAGAAACTGAGGCTGAATTGTAGCAATGTATAAAATCTTTAGAAACTTTTGTGTTTACAATCACCACCTGCAAAAAATAAATATTCTGATTGAAGCAAAGGAAATCTATATTGAACCAGACCGTCTATGGTCCATTTTTAATTATGAATGTAAGCACACATTCCATCTTTATCTCTTTTACACATACTAGATGTGCCTGTTCCTCAAGCCATCATTATTAGGAAATAGCCTGGAGTTAACGTGTCTGAAGCGATTATTTAATTTCACTCGGGCAGTATCAGTTTTTCCCCTCAAGAGTTTACATTACAAAATGTTGAAGAAGGAACTTCTTGGTTGAGTTGGCTGGCTTACCAGCAATTTTTGTTATTTTTAAGGTGTTTATAAGTGAGGTAATAGCTCACCTGAGCCCTTAGGACACTGTTAAATTTATATTTTCTCTCTGCCAATATCTGTAAGGGGAGAGTAAAATGAGCATCTTAATTCCTTACTGTACGCTTTTCAATGCAACTGGTCGTCCACCTTCCTTGAAGGGGCTAAATCAGGGGACACTGCAGATGTGCTAAAAAATGTGCTTCAAAGTCTAGTTCAATAGGGAATACCAAAGTGTTTAGAACACACAAGATTACTGCTGATCTCCAGGAGGGTGAATGCATTAGAAAATATCATTACTGATATTCAAAACATCATTGAGTTCTTACTTGAAACTTGTAAACAGGCTGCAAAAGGGAGGCTTGCTGATTTTTGTTTAGGTTTTCTTCATTTGTATCTATCCCAAAATAGTCTTCTTGGAAGTCTATAAAAACAACAACAACAGCAACAACTAGTCCTTTCATTTACAAGATTGTTCGAAGACCGTCTGTTATATCAGTAATGAGCTGTTTCCAGGAAGAAAATACTGATTGTATGCACTGAAGAGTATCATTGCTAGTGCTGAGAAAAACCAGGCATTGTGGATGAAGAGTAAAATGAAACTCTACCAAACACACACAGATCTTGTCCCTCCCATACGTGCCACATGCACATTTTGGTCCTGGAAACTGGGTGAGGATGGCTGGGAAAGAAGGAGAGACAGACAATTTGATGATAGAAAGTAAAGATGTGTCTTCTAACACTTGTTTACTTGTCAGCCTTCTATCATGCTGTTCAGGGCTCTCTACAGATTCTGGAAGAAGATCCAGCATCTCAAGAACAAAGAAGTGGGCTGAGCATAGTTTATGCTAGTAAAAGATGTCACTCATTTTCATTGTTATTATGATTACCACAATTATAATTCAGAATCTGTGGTTGCCAAGAGGAAATTAGATAATGTATAAAACATAGCAATAGATATAATCCCCTCCAGAGCTTCCAATTTAGACTCCTATTTCTGTGCCTTTGTTCATAACCTGAGAGAATTATGAAGATCATCTTTGGTCTATGTTTGAAAAAGCATTATTAAAAATAACTCATGTCATTTTTAAAAAGGCAGGAAAAATAAATTATAGCAATGGGACTAGATGCCAGGTATAGTTAAAAGTTATACGCTGAGTTGAGCAGAGCAGACCACTAATGCAATTAGTAATTTATTCTCCATTAATGCTTTCCATCCATGATTTCTCAGAATACTTTACAATATCCCAATTATATCACACACCCTTTCATTTATTATAGGGAAAACTCATTTTATTCCTATCACAAATCAGAAGTTCAGATCTGTAAATTATTAGATAGTGAACTGATCTTCAAAAGATAGACCAAAAATACATTGTTGGAACTCATTCTCAATCCTATTTCAAACTTCTACTCACTTTGGGACTAGAATAAGGATCAGGAACCTAAATGAAACCTAAGTATGATGGTATGGAAGATGTGTGTTTGGGGCCAAGGCTCTGGGCTTAAAATAAGGGCTACCATAAAGCTTTCTTCTTTTGGCGAGTGCTCCGTTCTGAGCCATTCCATAGTAGAATGGGAGAAAGAGGGGCAAAAGAGGGGCAAAAGAGGGGTGCTGGTTGGGTCCTTCAACAAACTGGCTATACTGAGAAACTAGGGCTGATGTGCCTGAGTTCCAAGTATTTAGGTGGGTTCTAAATCTTAAATCTCATAGCAAACTGACTGGATTTATGTATATTATACCTAAAACAATGTCATTATTGCTCTAAAGCCATATTTGGAATGCCTCTCCACTGGATGCTGATTGTCAAAACCTAGATGTGTTAGAGCCAAATGGATTACTCAGACTTCCTTTAATTGTGTGTGTGTGTGTGTATGTGTGTGTGTGTGTAAAAGAGAGAGAGAGAATGCATGTATCTCTATGGCTGTTTTTTTTGGTTTTGTTTTTGTTTTTTTTCTGGAACATGCCTCACATAGCAAAGCAAGAAAAGAAAGGTAAAATTCAGCCAGCTCTAATATTTATTCAGTACAAGCAAAAAGAGACACTCTTTTCCTATTTTCATTTATTGCAAGGCAAAATTATAAAAATAATAAGGATAATTTTAGAAAGAGAAAGACATCTAGAACTCATTCACTTTTAAGATGAAACAAGAAGGAACTGGAACAAGAATGCAAAAGTGTATCTTGTCATCGTTGTTTCAAAAGAAATTTTTGGGGAAGGGACGCCTGCGTGGCTCAGTCGTTAAGCGTCTGCCTTTGGCTCAGGTCATGATCCCAGGATCCTGGGATTGAGCCCCTCATCTGGCTCCCTGCTCAGCGGGAAGCCTGCTTCTCCCTCTCCCACTCCCCCTGCTTGTGTTCACTCTCTCGCTGTCTCTCTCTCTGTCAAATAAATAAATAAAATCTTTTTTAAAAAAAAAGAAAATTTTGGGGAAGTCTGAAAAGTGCTTTGCTGTGAGTGCTGGTGGTTTAGAGATGCTATTGGCAACTTCTGCAGAAGGAACTTTTGTGAAGAAGCTGCCTGGCTGTGGTCATGCTGACACCGGAAGTGTTCAGTGGATCTTTCAGAATTGTGTATGGCAGTAGACGTGGAAAAAGAAGTGGAGAGAGAGGGATGGAAGCACGTCTGTTCTAAAACTCTATTTTAACACGTGCAAATTCAGTATTCAAAGTTACCATCCAGACAGTTGTGAAGAAGAAGGGGCACACCATGACCAGTAGTGGAACTCAGGCTTAAATAAAATGATTAAGAGGCATTGGCCATAAAGAAGCACATCAAAACTGAAGCAACATCTGACTTTGCAGTTGCATGCAACTTCACCCACTTCAAGATTAAGAACATTCCTGGCATTCTAGAATGTTCAGTTGTACACTTCCCCCAGAGGTACTAATGATTTTTTACTTCTATCACCATTGATTAATTATGCCTTATTCCTGATGTTCATAAAAATGAAATAATACTGTGTGAACTTTTTGTGTGTGTCTGGTGCCTCAACATGATATCTTATGAGATTTATTCACATTATTTTATGTATTGTTAACTTGTTTAATTTTTAATGCTGTCTACTAATCTATTTTATGTCACAATTTCTTTATCTGTTCTTCCATTAATAAACATTTGGGTTGTTTCCAATTTCTGGCTATTATGAATGAGAATTCTCTGAACATTCCCATACATGTCTTTTGATGGATATATGCACTTGTTTCTCTTCGGACTATGCCTAGGAGTGTGATTGCTGGATCATAGGGTAATAATGGCAAACAGTTTTTCAAATTTGTTTGCACCAGTTTGGCTTCCTCAAGGAAGATATGAATGTTCAAGTTTCTCCACATTCTTGCCAACAAGTGATATTATCAATCTTCTGGATTTAGCTATGCTAAAAGGAATGTTTAATTTTCATTTCATTAATAATTAATTATATTGGTTTTTGCTAATTTGTTATGTGGATATTCTTTTTTGTATAGTGCCTGTATGTTGTATATTTGTCCAATTTAAAAAGTAGGTTTGTGGGGTACCTGGGTGAGTCCGTCGGTTGAGCATCTGACTCTTGATTTAGGCTCAGGTCATGATCTCAGGGTCATGAGATCAAGCCCTCATTGGGTTCTGTGCTGGTTGTGGAGTCTCCTTGGGATTCTATCTCTCCCTCTCCCTCTCCCCTCCACCTCCTTCAAAAAAAGGTAGGTTTAACTTTTTCTTACTAGTTTGTAGGAGTTTCTGAGATATACTAAACTAAGCTTTGTGTTGGATATTTGTATTATAAATATCTTCTCTTCCTCTTGGATTATTTTTCATTCCTGGCATCTTTTGATAAATTAGTTCTTAAATTTAATGAGCTATAATTTATCATTTTTTCTTTGATATATATTGCTTTTGCATACTAATTAAGAAATTATTTTCTACCCTAAGGTATGAACATATTCTGTTTTCTTCTGGAAAAAATTTTTTTTCTTGGGCTATTTCATGTTAGTTTTTAAATATGGTGTGAAATAATGGGGCAAGGGTCTTTTTTTTTTCCTCATATAGATATTCAAGTTCTCTAGAGCCATTTCTTGAAAATAATTTTTTTCCTACTGAATTTTAATGGCATCTTTGTCAAATCAATTGACTGTATATGTGTGCATCTATTTCTGGACTGCCTATTCTGTGTACGCATAGTCTTTTGCAAATTTCTTTTCCACTTAGTATATTATGGTTATATTTTTATGATAAATATTCAACATAATGCCCTTTTAATGAATAGACAGGATTTAATTTATAGATACACTAAAATTTACTTACTCCCCATGGCTTATGAATTCACTTATTAAATTTATTTTCTCTCTTATGTATACTGAATCATTATGAATTTTCCATACAAAAGCTGTAAGAATATCAAGACAATTAAATTTTTAATGAAGAGAAGCTCTATTATATACTGTGAAGTGCATTAACATAGCATCAAAAGAACTGAATTCCAATGAAGATTCTGCCATTTTACTTGGTCTCATCTATAATTTGGGCACAATAACACCTACTTCTCAGAATTATAACAGAATATAGCACATTAATGGACATGAAAATGCTTTGAAAATTATAAATTATTATAAAAACATCTTTCCTTATTGATAAATAATAAAAGTTTGACAAGCATAATATCATTTTAGCTTATTTGACAAACATAAAGTCATTCGAGCTTGTTTATGAGGAAATGGACCTTTTCTGGGACAAGACTCTAATTTGGAAGAGACCTCCAATCTTCAGTAACTTTAAATTGTAGTAACCTTTTAAACATTAAGTACGTGTCTTAGCTCCAGAATTGGAGCCATCCTAAATCTGTAATTGTTAGGTTAATTAAATAAATGATTTCAAAGTTTCAAGAAGTACTTCCGCTGTGTTCCTTGTCATCACCTGATGAGGCATGGCAGGCAGACTTGCTCGCCTAGATGCAAAAATCAATGAAGGTGTCTCAGACATAAATTCAAAGACCTGGGAAAATGATGAGAATAAAACAGCCCATAAATTTACTATGGTTGGAGTCAGATAATTATGCATTGCTTGGACACAATGACATTGCAAAAGGATGGTCCTCTTAGACATTTTAGAATGGTCTGCAGGAGACATGATGACCTTGACATCTTCAGCCTTCCCAAAGTAGAGAGCAACAAAGATGTGTCTGCCTTTGCTCATTCCAAGGTGTTGCTCCTCACACTTAGCTCCTTGGATAGTTCTCAGGCCTACATTCCTGAGTTTCAGGGAAATATGGATTTATTCAGAGCACTAGTCCCAGTCCTGTGACATTTTAGTTAACACAGTGTCCTGCTTGTTGCATGTTAGCCAGTGGAAGTAATAACCTAAATGACATGGAAACAGTGCATTTCCTAAAAATTGAATGACTGGAATTGGATGCAATTCTATTCGTAGTGAATACAATCTATCATTACAAGTGTTTTGAAAGCACAGACTTTGGAAAAAGAGTACGTGTTATTGGTGGGCAAGGAGAAGATAAAATGTCCACAATAAGCTGCTGAAAAGAAGCAATGAGTCATTACTTGTAGGTGCAGGGTACAACAGAGTCATGAAATTGTTGAGGGTAAAATGTCATATATCTGTTTTGTTGGCATATCAGTCACTGATCTGGTTCACAGTTTTGTGAACAATAAGAAAAAAGTGCACTCTCCTTTAGTTTTAGGAGAAGGACTATTATGACAAGAATAGTGAAACATTCTTTAAATTTTCCTTGTATCCTTAGAACTAATAGGGTATCTGAAATCATCAAAACCATAGTAAAAGAAGATAAAGTGACTGAGAAACTAAAAATCACTTATCTGTGTTCTCCCAGAATAGTTAAACATTTAATTCCAAATTGCAGAGATAACCTAAAAGGAAAGGTATCCAAAGAATAGGGTGTTAAAACTTCTTTATCTCATTACCTCTTCTCACAACTGTTTAGTTAAGGTGGAGGGTGTCTTCATGAACTTTGTAATTTAAATCCTTGACGTGGTAATTAATGAGGAAAAAAAGTCACAGCTTCTTTGGTGTTTTGTGGTATCTATGTACTGTCTAGAAGAAACGCAACTTAGATGCAGACACAAAGAGCTTGAGAGTAAAAGGGTTGGAAAAAGATTCACTGTGAAACAGTAACCATAACGGATCTGGAGTAGTTATATTAATATCAAAAAAAGTAAACCTCAATATAATAAATATCATTAGAAACAAAGAAAGACATTTCATAATGTTAAAAGGGTCAACATGTTAGAAAGATATAATCATTATAAATGTATACACACCTAATAATAGAGACCTCCAATACTTAAAGCAAAAATAACAGAGTTGAAAGGAGAAATACACAGTTAAAAAATGGTTGGAGATTTCAGTACTGCACTCCAATAATCAATATAACATAACAGAAAAACAGCAAAGGTATAAAAGACTGAACAACATTACCAACCAGTGTTACTTAACTGATATTGTGGCACATTTCACTCAATAACTATAGAACACGTCTTTTTGGAATGGAATATTCTACAGGATAGACTATATGCTGGCCCATGCAATAATTCTCAGTATGATTTTTAAAAATTGAAATCATGCAAAGTGTATTTTCTGACCACAACAAAATTAGATATTCACAACAGAAAGAAATATGTGTCAAATATTGGGGTACTATATACTTCTAAATAACCCATGGGTCAAAGAAGAAACCAAAATGGAATAAAAAATTATTTTGAGTTGAATGAAAACTAAAACAAAGCAGGTAGAAACTATGGAATGCAATTAAAACAATGCTTAGAGGGAAATTTATAACTCTAGATGCTTATAACACCAAAGAAGAAGGTTTCCAATCCCAATAATCTAAGCTTCCATCTTAAAAAAGAAATAGAAAAAGAAAAGCAAACTAAATCCAGAATAAGAAGAAGGAAGGGAATAATAAAGATTAAAGTAGAAACCTGTGTTTACAAATTACTGAAATGGACTCAAGAAGAAATAGAAAGTCAGAAAACATGAGTAAGTAATTACAATTAAATTACAAGTAATTTAATTAGTAATTTAAAATCTTCCCACAAACAAAAGTCCTGCCTCTTATGTCCTCAATAGTGCATTCTGTCAAATGCCTAAAGTGATAACAATTTTTACAAACTCATAAAATAGATGAAAAGGGAACACTTCTCATCTCATTTTTTTTTCAGGCCAGAATTACTCTGATACCAAAGACAGACAAAAACATCGCAAGAAAAGAAAACTATAGATGGATGTCCCTCAAAAATATAGATGCAAAACTCCTCAACAAAATATTAGCAAAACAAATTCAGTGGCATATCAAAAAGGATTCTATACCATGAGTGTGTGAGATTTGCCTTAGGAGTGCATACTTGGTGTTACAGCTGAAAACCAACTAATTGAATAACCATATTAATAGAATAAAGAACAGAAACAACATGGCTATCTCAATAGACACAGAAAACACATTTGGTATATACATTTCTGGTCAGGGATATACATTTACGTTGGAAAACATTTTGGGAGCTTCCTAAAAAGTTGAATATATCCTTACCACACAGTCTTGTAGTGCCAAGTTCCACTTCTAGGAATCTACACAAGAGAAGTAAAAAACTATGTACACACAAAGAATTGTATGTGAATGTTTACAGCAGCAGCATTCATAATAGTCCCCAACTGGAAGCAACCCAAATGCCTATGAATTTCAAAATGTGGTGTATCCATATAATTAAATGCTATTCAGCAATAAAAAAGGAACAAAATACTGGTACATTCTACAGCATGGATGAACCACAAAAACATTACCCTAAGTGAAAGAAGCCACACAAAAACACAAATCTCTATAATATTTGATTCCATTTATATGAGATGTCCAGAAAAGGCAAATTTCCTGAGACAGAGAGGAGATCAATGGTTGCCTGTGTTCGGATGTTGAAGCAGGATTGAGTACAGACTCGGGAATTTTTTGGAGTGATAGAAATGGTCGAAAACTGACTTGTGATGGTTGCCAACTCTGGAAATTCATAAAAATCATTTAATTCTATGAATGCAATGGGTGAATTTTATGGTATGTGAATTATACCTTAAAAATGATATAAAAAGTCTTAGTATTTTCATCTGTAAAAAATGGATATACACATTATGTGTGTGTGTGTGTATAAGAAATGAGATAATTCATAGAAACAACTCTACAGTGTTTGACAGAGTAACAGTGAGTCCACATTTGTTATCATCATCATCATCCTCCTCTTTGTCTTCCTCCTCCTCATCTTTATACTGAATCTAAACATCAGTCTTCAAGACTGTAGTTTTGAACTGGGCAGCAGAAAATACTATCCAAGCTGGTATAGATTGGTAACGTTCAAAATTAATGGTCTCTAACTGGCTGAATGCTTTGATGCCTCGTGGCAGTTCTCTGGCTCTCACTCTGAACCTTCTATTCTTTTCACAAAGCTCTTCAAAACCCCATCTCCGTCCTGCTACCTCCTACTTCACGGAGAATAGCATGTCTATGAAGGAATCCTTTGAAAATATTTCTGCATCTCCAGTGATCTTTCCATCTTCTTTCTCCCAGTGTCAAAATTGCCCCTTCTCCTTTTCTTGGGCAATTCTTGCTTCTGCCCTGGATGAAGTCCTTTGACTTCCTCAGAGACCTTATCAGCATTTTTCCATTAATAAACAAAATCAAAAATATTTGCCAATCCAAAGCTCCTTTTCATTCTTTGTTTATCCATTCATGCCTTCACTGATGTATCCAACAAATTTTTATTGGATGCCTACATTGTGCCAAATACCTTCCCAAGGTTAAGAGACATGATGGTCAGTAAGAGAGAAATGGCCCTTGCTCTCACGGAGCTTATACACTTCAGTAGAAACAGTAGTTAAAAATAGTTAGAAGAAGGGTGCCTGGGTGGTTCAGTCAGTTAAGCATCTGCCTTCGGCTCAGGTCATGATCCCAGGATCGTGGGATCAAGCCCCGCGTCTGGGCTCCCTGCTCTGAAGGGAGCCTGCTTCTCCTTCTCCCTCTGCCGCTCCCCCTGTTTGTGTTCTCTCTCTCAAATAAATAAATAAATCTTTAAATAAAGTAAAAATAGTTAGAAGACTAATTAACTTTAATTATTAATAAGTACAACAAAGGAAAAATATGGGAATACTGAGAGAATATATAGTGGAAGCTCCAGGGATAGATCACTGAGAGTTATATTTAAAATGAATTGTGAAGTATGAATAGGATCTAACAGGCAGTTGGAGATGTAGGACAGGGGGGTAGGGAAAGGAATTCCCAGCAAAGGGACCAATATGTACAAATGTCTTGAAGCCAAATATAGGAGAATTGCCTGGATTTGGGACTAGAGAGGCATAATTTGGGTCCCAGCTCTGCCACTAAGTGTCATGATGTGGTCATGAGCTATGAGTGACAGAGCCCATCTGAAGATCTTAGTCTTACTATCCTGCATGAATAACTTCATACTTTTCATACATTATCTCGCCTAGTCCCCACAGTAACTCTAGGTGTTATTACCTTCACTTTGAAATGTGGGATCAGAGATTCATAGGGCTTGATTCGCTCAAGGACATTGACTAGTAAGCGTTAACACAGGCTTTACTAAGTCTTTTGGAATAAGTTATGTTACGGTGATTTTGGCATACAGCAAGAGCTCGATCTGATTTCTTTTTTACCTATTTCTTTCTTTTGCCCTTTCCTTTGACATCAGAGGACCATCATCAATTCATTGAAATACATTACATTCATGCTGATTTTTTTCTGGTATTCTTTTCTTTCCAATATTTTTGTTAGATTAAGATTTTGCTACTATTAAACAGGGATATGGTTAATTTTTAAGTGGCTGAGTGTGTTTTCTTTTTCTCTTTATGATCGCTGCTGTTTAATATCACAGTTAGAAGGGCACGGCAATATTTTTGAGCTTCAGCTTCCTTATTTCTATAACACAAGGGGTTTGATCTAGAGAGTAAGTATGGTCATTTCCATCTCTAATAGGCTGTGAATGTATCTTCTGGACTTATGTGTAACTTCCGAAATTTTACTTCTTTATCAAATAATAGTTATACTTTATGCCTTCGCGAGAATAAGTAGATGAAAGTCATTCATATAACTATTTCATCTTGTTTCAAGATATAGAATTTGTAGATAGGATGATGCATCTAGTTAGGTGACATTTTTATATAGAATAAATTTATGAGCCAAAACATTTGAAGTTTACACTGTAAGACATTTAAAGTGTCTTAAAGGATAATATCAATACATTTTAATTATACAGTGTCATCTGTGATGAATTACACCAGTATATTTGCCGATTTTTTGTTATGTAGGATGTCATTTAATCATGGAATCAAAAATGTCTTTCTCATGCTAAGATAGATGGTCTTTTAAGCCAAGATAAACAACAGATTTCCATTTGTATTTGTTTTATTTATGATATTCACAAGATACTATGACTATGGATTGTGCATAGAGTAATTTATATTTTGCTAATGCCAAGGTCTATAAACAGTATTGAATATGAAGTAAAAGTACATTTGTAAGGCCGTATTTAAACACAGAAATAGATAACCGAAAGTAGCCACCACTTCAGGTAGATTTTTCTATTCTCTTAATATCTAACTTTAACTTGTAACAAATGTTCTGAAAGGGTCAGTATCCAATTAAACTCTTGTACTAAATGTTGAATGCAGAAGCAGTTGCTTCTTTACAGAAAATATGCCTTCTGGAAACTTCTAAAATGCATGTCATCTTTTGAGTATAAAAAAGCACATTTGTTATCCTAGTTCAGAGATAATTGCTTGGCATTAGGTTGGTTGGGACGTAAATTTTACTCGTTTCTGTCAGCTAGTGTGTCAACTTCCTAAACTCCATCTCCATCTGCCCCTCCAGTGACAAGCCGAGTATCATTCTGCCTTCCACCAAAATGATAATGACTCGTAAATGTAAATTTCATTGAAATCACACGTGTGGAAACATTATTAACTTTTCTTTCTTTTTTTTTAAAGAATAGAGAAATCAGATGGGTTGATCCTAGTTCAATAACATTATATAAAAAATCCCTTCCAAACTAATTTGCTTTCCTTGTTACAATGGTGTAAACATATTATTGGTTTCCTGCCCCCCTCCTTTTTTTTTTTTGTAAGAATTATACATGCATTTGGCTGTCAGGACTTTAGATATAATAGTATCATAGAAGAGGTACTTACTATGCCTTCCTCTAGGTTGAGGGAGAGAGGTAGGGAGACTAGCCACCTGCGTATGCCCTTATGCCAGGATTCTTGTTTCTAAGCCCAGAAGCCACAATTTAACACCACAGACGGTGACTCTAAGGGAAATGCCTTTAATAAGAATGGCTGTTATTTTCAAAGTACTGACTGCTTTTGTTTTTTTCCTAATGTTCACCAAGTCCTAACTATTTGCCATACTCTGTTTTAAGCTATTTGAACATATTAACTCCTTTTAATCCTGACAAGAACGCTTTGAGATAGATACCTTCATGACGCCCATTTTGCAGATGAGAAAACCAAGGCACAGATAGGTCTCTCACACACACTCACGCATAGCTGGTGAGAGGTGAAGCCAGGATTTGAACCCAGGCGGTCTGGTCGGGTGGAACCTACCCTTTTATACACGACATGTTGGTTTTGTGTTTGTTTACCTTTTAGCATACTGTCTTAGTCAGTCCTGAGAAAAACCTAATCACGCAGAATGAGAAAACTGATGATCAAAAAGTTTAGACAATGTCCTTGAGTGTACACAGCTAATGGAATTAAGTGGCAAAGTGATGCCTAGTTGACACTAAGGCGCATGCTCAGAATGCGTTCTAGCATCCTGAGAAGCGCCACCCACTGGCCCATTCCGGGCAGGGCATGGCGCTGCTGAAGGGGGCAGGGTAGGAAAACCTCTCAGTGTTACTGTCCCTGCATCCCATCCTATGCCTGGAAAAATCCTGTCCGGGGGCTGCTGAACTGGCCGGTGCACGCTCAGTGCTGTGGCCCACCAGTTCTGGGGAAAAGGGAAGGCAGAAATGGGAGGTGAGCACACAAGTGTAACTCGCCCCTCCTCCCCTGCGCCTTTTTTTTTTTTTTTTTTTTGGTATTATGTACATTCAACCTGTTCATCCAGCCTTTAAAAAAAAGAAAAGAAAAAAAAAAGGCAATGTAGTTTTCTTATAAAGATATGAGATCCTGGCACATTAGTCTTACATTTACCCTTGAGGATAAGAATTCTTGCTGAGGAAGAAGTGAGCTATAAAATATGGATACCATGTCTCAAGTATTTAAGTATAAAGCGATAAACATGTAGATGGGGCCATTAATGAACATTAATTGCTTTAAATTAGGTTTTATTGTGCAGTGGGTAAATTGGAAAGTACACATTTGCATTGGTAATAGAAAATTAATTTAAATGCTTCAGGAAGCAAAATATCACCTGATGTGCTAAAACCTGTTATTTGTGGTAGACTTAAAAGAAAACTGGAAGGGCACTGTGTATTAAGATAAAATAAAATAAAATAAAACTATATTAAACAATGCAGGAGGCACACACATGTGTAAATACCTCCTTAGGTGTAAACCCTGGCCAGCTACTGAGTTTGCTTAGGCCAAGAAAGGTCCCAGATGGCAGCTGGTTTAATGTTACGTGTTTACTGCACTGTGTCGATAAAGCGTGGTGGTAATGTAATGGTGCACTGTAAATCTAGGAGTTATATGGGCCCTCAGGAGGTCATTGGATCCTTCTTCCTCCCTCCAGGGAGGACATGTCTTGAAATCTTCCAGAACAGATTGTTACCAACCCACATCTTATAAGTGCTCAGAGGGATGATGTGGCTCCCCTTCCTCAGTGGCCCATTTCTAGCCAAGACCCAGCTGCGTAAGGAAGTCCTCCTTCATGCACCTCGTAGTCTCTCCAGTGATAGTTTAAACCTCTGTTTTCTTATTTTATTTCTGAACAGCTGGATATAAGATTTGGTGGCTCTTCAACTTTCCTATACTTGGATATACTTTTCTTCTCTTGACCACTTAAAAAAAATGTTTTTTTAAATATTTGTATCGTTTTGCCCTGGATCCTGCTCTGAAAGGGATAGTATTTAAAAATGTTAAAATTTCTCTAGCAGCTGGAGGAATTGTAATCAGAGTTGTCATACTGACTTAGCCAGTGGTGCTGGTGTTCCTTAAGACCAGGAAGAGTGAGAGAGACGTGGGTCTGGGAGACAGAGCAGGGAACTGAGGATTAAGTAGCAGAGAATACACTGATGTGGGGTTGAGGGGACAAAATGAGGCTAGAGACTTACATGTGAGAGCCATCATCAGTGCATAGATTATTTTCAAAACGGTGGGATTGAATGAGCTAACTGAAGGAGTAGATGTAGAAAGTGAAGTTACATATAAAAAGAACTGAGCCTCGAGCCTCAGGGCACTTTGGCATTTTGAGATCTGAAAAGAGAGGGATGAACCTGCAAAGAAGACTCAGAAGAAGTGAGGCCAGAGATGAATGGAAAAATTAGGAGAATGTGGTGTCCTGGAAACCAAATAAAGAAATGCTTTAAGAGGATGGGAGTGGCCGGCTGTGTTTGATGCTGCTGGGAGGTCAAATGACAGAAGGTCCTTGTTGACCTTGGCAAAGTCATTTTTAGTGGTGTAATAGGGACAAAGTCTGTTTGAGGTAGATTCAAGAGACAACGGCAGATGAAAAGCAGAGCTAGGTGAATACAGACATCCTTTTCAGGGAGTTTAATAGAAAGGGGAATAGAGAGCAGGATGGCAGCAGAGGGGAATGTGAGATCAGGAGTAAATGTTTTTCAGGGATGAGATCTACCAGCAAGAATGTATACTAGTGGGAACGATTCAGTAGAAGAGAGAAATGACGATGCTGGAGAGAAAGGAAATGCCAGGCAGGGGATGGTATCCAGTGCACACGAGTGGAGTATTTTGACCTTACATCTATCCAGGATAGTTCATCTATGCTTATCAGAGGGAAGCTAGATATATGAATAAAGATGGAGGAGGTTTAAAGATTGGGCTCACTGAATAATATATTGAACTCTTCTTTATTGATATTTGAATCATATTTGTTCAGGTAATCAAATATTTTCTTCGTTCTTTGAATAATCCATTGGCCCTTGGTAGAGGGCCCGCTGTGCCAAATGGATAATGAACAGCTAACGTAAAAAGAATGTGTTGTGGTGTTTGTGCAGCCAAAGATCTTGTAAGTGCTTTTTGCCAGGCATAGCTGTCCTCCTTGGGGTCCACCACTGATGCTCCTTGGCCATACCATCCTATACTTGGGATCAGACCCCCCAGTGCAAACAAGAACAAGCTATGAACTTTAACAGGGTTTTCCTGAACACTTAGAGAAAATGAAGGCAAATTTAAGCTCCACATAAGACAAAATATAGCAAAAGAAAGGAAGCATAATTCCTTTCTGGATTGTCTGTGAACAATACATAGTGACAGTAAAGTAAATATTGACTAACCATTTGGCAGGATGGGAAGTGTGTGTGAGCGGTACAAGAGAGTAAAAGCTTTATATTCTACACTATGGAGCCAACACATAATATTTACAATGAAAAACTTAACAACAGAAGTATAAACATGGTATTCAGAAATGTGGGCATAAATGACAAGGAAAAATATTTGCAAGTGGCTACTGTGGAAGAGCAACTATTACAGATGGGGCGGGTGGGGCAGGGAGTGCTGATTTCACTGTAAGTTATGTAATAGTCTAACTGTTAAAACTATTATTTTGTTTTTATTTTTACTTTATTTTTTTAAGGATTTCATTTATTTATTTGATATATATATATAGAGAGAGAGAGAGATTGAGTGAGAGAGAGAGAAAATGCATGAGTCTGGGGAGATGGAGAAGCAGACTCCCCGCTGAGCAGGGAGCCCGATGAGGGGCTTGATCCCAGGACCCAAGATCATGACCTGAGCTGAAGGCAGATGCTTAACCAACTGAGCCACCAGGCACCCCTATTATTTTGTTTTTAGATGTTACTTTGATAAAAATATTTTAAGACTGAATAAATTATAACAGCATTAAGGGCTGAATTGTGCCTGTCCCAAAATTTATATGTTGAGGTTCTGAACCACATTACTTCAGAATATGACGCTATTTGGAGACAGGTTGTTTAAAGAGTGATTAAATTAAAATGAGGCCATGAGGGTGGAGCCCAGTCCAAGAAGACTGGTATCCTTAGAAGAGGAAATTTGGACACAAGACAGAAGGAAGGCCATGTGAAGACACAGGCAGAAGACACCATCTACAGGCCAAGGAGAGAGGCCTCAGAAGCAACTAACTCTGCCAGCATCTTTGACTCAGACTTCCAGCTTCCAGATCTGTGACAAAAGAAATGTCTGTCGTGTAAGCCCCCCAGTCAATGGTACTTTGTTATGGCAGCCCTAGGAAACTAATACGCTTGGGAACTCCTTTATGGCAGTTGTCCTATGGAGGACATGGATCCAGGACCCATCCTGGTGATTAAGTATTGATTCAGTTGAAGGCATTTGCCACTGTCAGTCCTCTGGGGGGACAGGGTAACTTCTGGTGCAGAAAATGAGCAATCTTGAAATACATAAGGCCAGCATCTTCAAGTCTGTCTCTGCTTTGTCTTCACATTACGTTCTTCTCTGTGTGTGTTAATTTTCCCTCTGCCTCTCTCTTATAAGGGCACTTATGGTTGCTTTTAGGGCCCACTGGGATAATCCAGAATAATCTCCTCATCCCAAGAGCCTTAACTTAATCACATTTGCAAGAACCCTTTTTCCAAATTTACCATTCCCCAGATTAGGAACTGATATCTTTGGGTAACCATTGTTCAGCCATCTAGAGGAGGTAGCTAGTATTTTATTGCTCAAAGCTAATAGAATCTTCCCTTCTGAAATTTCAAAATGATGTGTTTTGGTGTTAGTTTCTGTCAATCATTTGCTTTGTAGGCACTTTGTGAGCAATTTAATCTGGAAACTCATGTCCTTTATTTCAGGGATATTTTCTTTATTGATTCTTTGAACTTTTTTCTCCTATGTCTTCCCGATCTTTGTCAAGAGTTCCTACCTGTCAGTTTTGCAACCTCCTGGTTCTTCCAGGTGAATTCTGTGGTCACTTAGGTTTTCTCTTGTCTTTTCTGGTCCTTGAACTTTTTGCTCCAGTTCCTGGGAGCATTCATCTTAGATCCTCTAAACATCCTATCGATATTTTACATTTCTGGTATTAAAATTTTAATATCTAAGAATAGTGTTCCTGACTTTCATTACATCCAATTCTTGTTTCATATCCACAATATTTTCTCAGCTCCGAGGATTTTTTTAATAAATTTTTTTAACTTTCCATATCATCTTTTTTTCTCCCAAGGGCTTTAAAAATTCAGTTTGTTTGTTTTTACCTCTCTCACTTATGTGGGAAGATTTCTTCAATGCCTGGATGTTTGCTCAAACTTAGTAGTGAAGTAATGCACACTTATAAGGTGATTACAGTGAGTCCGCTCTTTTGATGGGTGACCTCTGACGTCCAAGTGTCTGTTTCTATAACTGTTTTTTCCCTTTAGGTGGTCTTTGCTCTTAGAGAGAAACCCTCTAACTTTTTGGGGGGGCGTGTGAATGAAGCTGCTAGTATTGTGGGAGCTGAGTGGGGAAGGGGGCCAGCTTTTCACCACATATGAGCAGACTTTCACTTAGTCCTCCATGGCCCTCAAATGGACTCGTTGTTCCTGAGTTCACAGGCTCTGATTTAGTCTCAGCAGAGAGTCAACATTCCTTCTTCAAGACGGGGAAAAGCCATGGAAACACATGGCACCTCCAACTTCTGAGCCTTTTTCCGTTCAGCAGGTGCTCAGCTGCTTGCTTCTTCTTGGCCTGGCCCCGTCCCCTCCCCAGTCGTCCCTCCCTCACACACAGATGTGCAGTGCAGCTCTGCTCTCAAAACTTATGTTGATATTCTTACTTGCCACTGTGTCCTTTTCCATTCTCAAAAAAAAATCCTTGTGCGTTTATGCCCTTTTTTATTCCTTTACTATTTTGCAAATTTTTTTAAAAAATCATGTTTCAGGAGTAAACAGAGATGCATGCCTGGATTCAACTTACCATGTTTAAGCTTAGTCTGAAATAACAGTAAATTTAGCACCCAAATAATCCATTCTAGCTTTAGCTCTGCCATGCCTAGCCTTCTTCCAGAATAACATGAAGAGAAATTCAGACTTGCATGTCTTATCTTTGGGAAGCTAATACTTGGACAAGAATATAAAAAACAAACAAAACCAACACACACACACACACACACACACACACACACCCCTTGTATAAATTGTAATTTTAAGTATAAATTTGATTTTATAAATTAGATCTCCCTTAAACTAAAGCTAAATCTAGATTTGAGAAAATGTATTTTCTAATTTCGAGAGGGAATCATTCTTCACTCTTTTCTAAATATATATAAAATCTCTCTATTATATACTTTCTATTTATATACTCCCTTTATATATTCAATTTCCAACTCTAAAAGATATATTTTCTATCTCATTCTAAAGAAAGAGCATTTGGGGTATTTCATTGAGTGTCGGGCTTCCTCAAGAATAAAATGGTAAAATGGGCAGGAACTTTCTCATATTTGCAGAATGAAAGGTCCCACTTTTTAGAAGAGAAAAAAACATTTTTTTTTCCAACTCCAAAAAACAGTTTTTCCAGTTTCAAAAATGTTGTAAGATCAAGTCTCTCCTGGATATCTAGTTATATAAAAGTGTTTTAAGAAAGCATTGCTCATCATCAGGAAAATGCAAATCAAAACCACATGATATATCATTTCACAACTGTTAGAATGGTTATCATCAAAAAGACAAGAGATAAGTATTGGTGAGAAAAGGGAACCCTTGTGCACGGTTGGTGGAAGTGTAAATTGGTGAAGCCATTATGGACAATAGTATGGAGGTTCCTCAAAAAGTCAAAAATAGAACTACCATATGACCCAGCAATCCCACTTCTGGGTATATGTCCAAAGGAAATGAAAACAGGATTTCAAAGAGATATTAGCACTCCTGTGGTCATCGAAGCATTATTAACAGGCAAGATATGGAAACAACCTAAATGTCTGTCAGTGGATGAATGGATAGAATTGTGGTATATATACAAGAGAATATTATTCAGAATGAGAAAGAAGGAAATCCTGGTGTTTGCAACAACATGGATGGACTTTGAGAGCATTGTACTAAGTGAAATAAGCCAGACAGAGGAAGATAAACATTGCATGGTATCACTTATATGTAGAACTAAAAAAAAAAAGAAAAGTCAAACTCATGACAACAGAGTAGAAGCATGGTGGCCAGAGACTGGGGGATGGAAGAAGTAGGGAGAGGTTGGTAAAAGGGTACAAACTTTCAGCTATAGCATAAATAGGGTCTGAGGATCTAAGGTATATCATGGTGACTAGAGTTGACATCATTGTATTGTATAATTAAAAATCACTAAAAGAATAGAACTTAAATATTCTCACCAGAAAGAAGGGAAGGAAAGAAGGAAGGAAGGAAGAAAAGAAGGAAGGGAGGGAGGAAGGAAGGAAGAGAAGAAAGAAAGAAAGAAAGAAAGAAAGAAAGAAAGAAAGAAAGAAAGGAAGGAAGAAAGAAAGAAGGAAGGAAGGAGTGGGGGAGGGAGGGAGGAAGGAAGAGAAAGGAAGAAAAAGAAAGAAAGAAAGGAAAAGAAAGAAAGAAAGAAAGAAAGAAAGAAAGAAAGAAAGAAAGAAAGAAAGAAAGAAAGAAAGTGGGGGAGGAAGGAAGGGAAGGAGGGAGGGAGGGAGGAACAGAGAAAGAAAGAAAAAAAGAAAGAAAGAAAGAGGGAGGGAGGAAGGAAGGAAGGAAGGAATGAAAGAGAACAAGGAGTGAGACAGGAGAGATTATTATAAGACTAAATGAAGATTGGAATCAGATTTGGAAATCGGTCTGAAGCAGCTTGAAGGACTAACTTATCTGTCCAGTTTTCACGAACAGACCACATGGTTGCTCCCTATACTGTCACTTTTTTCTGTATGGGTCTGTACCTTCTTTAGATTTTGACTATGAATCCACTGTACCCACCAGTGCAAGTGCTGGGATGAGCCACCCTGGTTGGGTAGCTCATTATAATTGTCCCATTGCCCGGAGAGCTGTGCTCTCAGCACCATATAGGATCAGTCAGCCTTCGATGAGTTACCCTGGTGTCACTTGCTAATCCCTGGTCCAGCCAGAGCCACCTGCGCAACACAGGGGACCCAGGGCTGCTTCTTGGCACAGAGCTCTGTATTAGTCGGCTCAGGCTGTCGTAACAAAGTACCACAGAGTGGCAACAATCAGAGCTGCTTGAACCAGAAGCCAACTCTCAGGGCGTAAACACCATCACCTACACGCCCAGTGCAATGTTCAACCCCATTACAGTTCCATTAAGCAGGTGTATTTTGACTGAATTGAATGCAGTCGAATTGTCCAAGATCGGAATGCCTCGTATCAATTACAGGTAGTACCAGGCTCAATAAATTTCCCTGACAAGTTGCTTTATGATTTCCATTCTGCCCCAGGAGACAAAGGCAACTATTGTTTTTTTAAAGTCCCCATTCCCAGGTTGTAGTTGTCTCCCTTAAAGTTTTTGAGGTCTAAGTCATAATTTTCTAAATTATTTATGATTGTGTTCTTCAGAAAAGACCAAGAAAAGTTGACAAGTCTTGTGAAGTCAAGATAAATGACACCTTGTGCTCTCTTTCATCTGTAAGATCCATTTCTCTGTCAAAGGAGTAATTTAGATGGCTGTGATTTGTTCCTCAAAAAGTTATTTTGATTTTGCCAGCACCCCCTTCTTGGGCGTGGTGGTCAGCAGGTTGTATTTGTTCGAACATCTTTCCGAGTAAACTCGAAACAGGACAAGGAGCAAGGTCGTAGTCAGTAAAACAAAGTGGGCTTTATATTTGCCTTTCTTCAAATACTGCTCTGAGGTAGAGCGCGGGTCACCTCTGTGGGTGGTTAGGGAGGTTTTCAAATTAAAAGAAAAAGTTGTTTGCCACATCACTGGGTCTTAGATTACAGTAAATGGAGGTAAAGCACAAGAACCTCTATGTGGTTGTCTCTTGGATGAAAGCAGGTTGTTTGGATTGGTTTGCATTTGGTAGGGTATACTTTTCTCTACCAATAAAGATGAAATAAAATGTCTGATAAGAAATAACCATTAAAAAAGGAGGTAAGTGAGTCAGATTTCTGTTGATTATATTTTGGTGGGCTTTGGGTTCCCCCCATAGCATATGTGATGTATCTGGCTGGATCAAAAACCTCTCCATTAAACAGGATGTGAATGCCTCTTCTTCCTACAATGGTCATAAGTGTTTCTTGGCATTTTAAATTTCAGTAAGGTGTCTGCGTGTATGTGTGTTTGTGTGTGTGTGTGTCTGTGTGTGTGTGTGTGTGTACAGTTGACTCTTGAACAACGTGGGGGTTCAGCCCCACACTGGGCTCCATGCTGGGTATGGAGCCTACTTAAAAAAAATAAAAGTCCAAATATAAGTGGACCCATGAAGTTCAAATCTGTGTTGTCCAAGGGTCAACTCTGCATATACATGAATATATATGTATGTATATACATCAGACATTTTTTGTCATTTAAGAAAAATTAAAGTGAAAGAGAAGGTTACATGTCATTTTCATTCCCTGTGCTGTATTTCTTTTTAAAAGAGATTTATTTTCAGGATATTATTAGCAGCTCTGTGCCTATATCACTTTGCACTCAATTTTCTTATATATCTTATGACATTGTGTTGTAAATATTTGATTACATCTTTTTTCTCTCCTCAAGAACTTGAGTCATGCTAGATTCACATAAATCTCATTTCAAATTTAAGTGAATATTGTACTTGATCAAAACGTTTATTTATTTATTGTTTCATGCTGAGTTCTTTAATGTGGAAGCAATATTTTTAGGACTTAGGCCTATACTATTTGGTAATACTCCTAGTTGTAATACATCATTGTAGTATTCTGATGAAGAAAAACCAGTTAAAAGCAAGATTGGCTATCTGACTTCAAAAGCAATACGAAGAAGTGACAATGATATAGAGTTGTTCTGATTCCGATTTCAATTTATCTCATTAACTGTGCACCTATTAACCATCACACTGTGCACTTCATTATTTATTTGTTTTTCTTAACAATTCAGCTATTTGTGCAGCCTGCGCAGCCTTTGGCAAAAGGAACAAAGAATGCAGAATTTCAAACAGGTGCTTTTGCTACCTATAAAACATTTTATTAAAATGTCAACCCTGAACTCACCCTCCTGAGTGTGGAGATGATAGGAAAATTGCATCAATTTCCTCGAATCGTCATAGAACAAAGGGGTCACTCCTGTAGGGACCAGAGGAGGCAGCTCCCTGGCTCTGCTTTCTTAATCATCACGCCCTCAGCCCTCGGGCTGGCCTCAGCAAAGTTCTCCTATGCTTGTTATTTCCTTTCCACACGGAGATATAGAATCTGCAGATACCATCCTGCTTCCCTGGATGGGGCCGGGACTTCTCTTGGGGTTCTGAGCATCTTAGTAGTAGCTGCAGGACGCTAGCATCCCAGCGCCTTCATATGACAGTCACAAGTTGACTGATGACTGAACTAGTTAATTAATTAATGATGAGAAACATGAGCATCGCTTTGAAAGCCCACTGCAGCATCCCTGCCTGCCTCACCACAAAAGCCTGGACCAGGGAATCCTCCCTACCCCGCACACCAGTGACTACACAGATACTTAACGTGAGAGGATTGCACAGCCAGATGCACACGTGCATATTTGGATGCCTTTATTTGGGAGCTTTATCCCCCCTACTCCATCCCTTCCATCACCCACACCCACTTCAGCGTTCAAACCCCAGCCCACCTGAGCAATTGCTGCAAGGCAGAGCCAAAGACACTTCCCCCTTAGCCCTTGTTGCTGCTTCCCGGTCTTTGTCGGGCGCTTCCTTTTTATTTTCCTACGAGGACTCAACTCGAAATGCTGCTGTTTCTTAGCTTCCTGCTCCCACAGACACCTTCTTTTAGGGAGGTCACCCACTGGTTACTGTGGCAACCACACTGCATGCAGCAGATTGTTCTCTGCCATTTCTTTCTTTGAGCTAGACAGCACACATTCATTCATCAAACATTTAAGGCTCTGGTATGGACTAAGATACAATAATGGGATCAAAAGGTCCAAGAGAACAGGTCCTAGCCTTGAGAACATTATAGAATCTGTCGGGAGAATTTGGGCATAAGAAACAGTGTGCCCGAGACCCCAGAGGCCCTATTCCAAACCGAAAAGCAGAAGTGGTAGAAGCATGGGAAGGAGTGCAAGTGGGGGGAAAGGGATACAGCTCTGGGTTGTAAGGGAAGAGCCTCTGAGCCCATCCAGCACAAGGCTCCAGGACAGCCTTGTCCGCTGGAGATGCCAGTGTCTATGGATGGGAGATTTGCTAGGAAAAACCTTGTACCCATTCTCTAGCATCTCTTTCTGGACCCAAGCAGGCTACCACACAGTCCTTGGTCACTGCGTGGTATCCATGAATCTTGTCACCTCATTATTGCATGAGTCAGCCACACTGTCCCCTAACCCAAAAGATATCACATTGCATTAGAACCCCTGCAGTATGAATACCTGTAGCCAGGCACTCCTCCCATACATTTGTAGGCTATATGAGATGGCAGGACTCTGCTGAAAGGGTAGGGAGAATGAGTTCAGATTAAATGTTATTAGAAGCCAAGCTTAGTTCATCCCCTACCCAGGGATGAACTAAGACACTTTAGTGCACTCCAATCTGGGGACACAGGGGAGAGGACACTTCTATTACACAAGTACAGTGAGATGTGTTTCCACAGAGGTGTAGACAGTATGTTAGCACAGCTGAGGAAGGTTCTAGCACCACCATATTCCTAAGAGATTAGACCAAAGCTCTTGGTCATGTCTGCATGGGTCCCCACGGCCAACTTGTGAAGACTGTTACACTAGGGGGTTGACCCACCATCTTGGTGCAGCTGTCCCCTCCTTCAAACCTGGGCGTAATTTTCTACCCACTACAGGGATATTTAAACTTCCAGTAGACTTTATACTTCAGAAAAGTCATTTCTAGAATCCCAGGCATGATGAGAAATAATAGAGAAGTGTTGGGAGCACATAGGTAGGTGGTAGGGGATGGAGAGTGTAATGGCTTTAGAGCTACATAAACGTGATTTGGAATATAGGTTTCACCACTCGTTAGCTGTATGACTTGGGATAAAGTATTTAAGTTTTCTGGGCCTCAGTTTTTAAATCTTTAAAATGGGAGGAAATTACTTACCATCATTAGGTTGTTTTTCCTAAAAATCACCAAAATGTGCCGTATAGGTAGCTGCTGACTTTGCTTAGTTGAGATAGTGGCTCTGCTTCTATGGGTTTTCCACAATTTTGGCTCCAATAAGAATAATAACACTTGATCATATAAATTTTGTTTAGATGTGTTATATGTATGAATGTTAGAAATGAAACTAGTCCCCCCCAAATAAGCTTTAGACTGATCAAGATAAGAATGACACCTGTTTTCAACCAATCCCCTTTGTCGAATCTGGGAAAACAGGGTAGCCTGTTCTTTTTCTGTCATCCTCATAGTCAAATACTTGACCGTACTTTCTCTCCACCTAGGCTTCCTTTGCTCTAGGTTCTTGTGAGCTCTTAGTTTCTGTTATTCTGCCTGCTGCCCGCCACAAACCATTCTCCACCCTGCTGCTAGTAGACTTATTTTCCAAAAAAGCAGAACTGATCATATCACTAACCATATTACACCCTTCATTGGCCTTATTGCCCTAAATTCAAGTCCATACTTCTTGGATGGGCATGCAAGACCCTCAATTAACCTAGATTCTTTTTAGTATCATCCATGTTCCACCATGGACTAGGTGCTGCTAAAGAATTAATTTTCTAATATGTTTTCTTCACAGTAGACTACTTCTTCAAAGAAAATCCAATTTAAAGCCTGATATGAAAATGAATGAAACAGGCTGTTTCAGTTGAGTTCTGGGTATGGGGGTGGGACATTCATACCCATTCCCTTCCTTTGCTTTCTCCTGCACTGAGAGATTCTGTGTCACCCATGTTTTAAACCACTCCAAGTCTGGACTTGCTGAACATGTTGGTCATTTACTGACTAGTTCTTGTTGTGTCATGCTTCATCTAGAAACCTCTTTTCCTCCTTTCTCTTCTACAGGGTCCCTGTGAAAAATACCTCCTCTTCCTTTGGTATTCAGTTCAGCTTCAAAATTCACCCCCCCCCCCCCCCCCCCACCACCCCATGCAAAGCCTATGCTGACTACTTGGGCAAAATCAAGGGGCTGTTGAATGTAATTGCTTGGATATATTCTTTTTTTTTTTTTTAAAGATTTTATTTATTTATTTGACAGAGAGAGAGAGAGCACAAGTAGGCAGAGTGGCAGGCAGAGGGAGAGGGAGAAGCAGGCTCTCTGCTGAGCAGGGAGCCGGACGTGGGGCTCGATCCCAGGATCCCAGGATCATGACCTGAGCCGAAGGCAGCCGCTTAACCAACTGAGCCACCCAGGTGCCCCTGCTTGGATATATTCTTATCTATCCCATAGACTGAGCTGCTGGAGACACCAGTGAAATGCATTATTGGTCTTTGTGTGTGGACCATCGTGGGAGTCTCATAAATAAATAAAACAAAATCCATAAACATATTCATTATTTTCTTCTCCAAAAACATTAATTAATACACAGAGCTCAATCTGGATAATAAGGATACATGTCACCATGCAGACATATATGTATTTGTAAATGAATATATGACTCTTTCTATTCACAAATACATTTTAAACTTCCTGAAATTGTGTTTGTGCACAAATATTTAGGTGGCATAGTAACAACTTTTAAAAGCATGCAATCTTCATATCATTTATTTTCTCTTCATATTTACCATGCTCAGTAAAACCTTGCCTTCTGAAAGTGAATGTTTTATTCCTCTTCTATGTTTCATCCATCCTTTGTTCCTGTGTAGTTAGGTTTAAAGATTTGTAGAAACAGTGATTCTGTGGTATGTGCAGAATTCTCAGGAGAACTCCAGCTGTAAATTGGACAAATGAGGACAATGATTTTGACTCCAGAGGCCACCAGTGACCCTTAAAGAACTGAATGCAGTGCACTGCACATAGACCCTAGAGCCTTGGTACCTGGATTTTAGATCCGATACAAAAGAGACTTCATAATAGCAAATTTTGTTCATTAAGCTAAAGTGCTTAAGGTGAATTCATGGTGGAAAGCTCATTAAAGGCCAATAAAGAAAGAGGCTCTTGTATTGATATTTTTAAATAAATGATGGGTTTATTTCTTTTGTCTTGATCATAATGCAACCCTGCATTAGTTGATCGATTTTTTCCCATGTGTTTTGTTACTACCGAATGAAAATAATTCCAGAAAAGCACCTTATTAACATTATTAAAAAAAAATCCTTGACACACTTTCAGAAGCAACTTTATATTCTCCCATTCCTTTTTATAAGCCTGAAATTAAATTACTTTCAGGGATTCTATGGGAGGCTTTTCCCTGCATGCATGGAGTGGAAGTGATTTCATGAAGGTTTGTTTCATGCAACTAAGGTTTATTTACATCACTTGTGCTCTCCTCTGTGCCGTGTATATTTAAAGTATCTGCTTATCCTTCTTAACATTGACAGTGCATTAGTGAGGGGAGCATATAATATATCGTTTACGATATTTAAATGTCAAACACTTGTTCATCCAGCTAGAGTCCAGCTATATATAACTGCTCCCATTAAATCTGTCTTATCTGTGCCTCAGTTGGAAATGTCAATTAAAGTAGGAATCTAATCTCATTAGAAAAGCCCAGTGACAATGCCATGATATCTACATTTATCTGTCAAATTGTGTTTCTCCCCCACATTTTGATGTTTTAATTAAACCTTGGTATGCCTTGGTGGAATTTTTACTGATGGAGACAATCCTCTAAAGCAGTCTCCTTTTCCTCCTTAATGTTCATTAAGGCATTGTGGAATCATGAATACTAGCGGTGTTATTTCATCATTGGTATAGTACATTCATAATTCATCTATTGTCATTTTGGTCCAAGCAAGTGCTAGCGAAAGCAGAGGGAAAACAAGATTGGTAGCCATTTGACCTAATAGATGTTGGTTAATTTGGCTAAGTCATTGCCTTATTGTGAAACAATCTTCAGTCTTTGGGAAATACTCTCATCATCTGTTTAATTTCTGTTGGTGTTATTGGACTCTTGTTTGCTTGCCCAAGAAAGAGTCTTATGTTTTTCGGTAAAGGGAAAATCTTCAGTAATGATAATAACAACAAAACCTAAACAATTCCTAAGTCATTTAGCATAACAGAACACAATTACTACTATTTTCAGTTGTATAAAAACTGGTATAAGAATTACCAACCATGGAGAACCTGAAAACAAGTGAAATGTGGGTGGATGGATTTGAAGGCTATGTTTTTTTTTTTTAAGATTTTATTTATTTATTTGACAGAGAGAGAGAGAGCACAAGTAGGCAGAGTGGCAGGCAGAGGGAGAGGGAGAAGCAGGCTCTCTGCTGAGCAGGGAGCTGGACGTGGGGCTCGATCCCAGGACCCCAGGGTCATGACCTGAGCGGAAGGCAGCCGCTAAAACCGACTGAGCCACCCAGGCGCCCCTATGTTTGTTTTTTTTAAATAAGTAGGCATTTCTGTTCCCCATTACTATGCATACCTCTCTGATTGGAATGATCTTTGTGTACTGGGGAATCAGAAAGGTTATGTTGACTGCTAAGTCACTTTTTGCAAGTCCGCTAATATTTACTTATATAGAAATAGTTGAGCAGTTTAATTCTGGAGAAAGTAGATTCAGGTGGCACAGGTTAAACACTGAATTTACGCATACATTTGTTGTCCCAATAATTAACTATTTTGGTCAGAGTAAACATTTCTATATTTTTTGTCATATAATTTCTAGGAACCTGGGTAAAATAATTATCTTTTCTCTTCACCTCTCTTTTGTATTTTGATTTTTTTTTAAATGTGCCTTTTCACTGGTTTCTATGTGGATGCTCCAAAAGGTAGTCTGTTTTAAAATACATTTCCATGTATCCAGAACTACCAAGGGCGGGGGCAAAAGGAGATGTCTAATTTTTGAGCTGTTTTAAGTAGCTGAATTAAATGTCGGCATTAATATTTGATACCATCCAACACTTTTGAAATGAAGTCTTCATTTGCAGTCAGAAATGTAAGTGGCATCAGGACCGGGAAGTGTATGTGTATAATTAGAAGCTTCTTGAAAACTCAAGCCTAAGAACAAAGTTCTCAGTTTGCACATATGGGGGTGTGAGAGCGGCGTGTGATGAGGGCCAGTTGATCCTAGAAATAAATTCTTTTGCCACGGTAGCCTGTTGCTTGATAAAGGACAAAACTTTGAATGCCTCCTGGATTTCAAGTATTCCCACTGTGTTGTCATCTGCACTTAAATATCCTTTCATATTCTTGACACGTGAACTGACAGCCCTAACCTGTTATCACTGGGTAGTGCAGCTCCATGACATGAAACGTAGAGCTAATTACAATGCACTTCACAGTGGTAGATGACAGCAAGAATGCCCTCAGAAGACCCATCCAAGCAAGAAGTTACTAGGTGCATTTGAAAGCTGCTTGCCAGGGCAGTCATAGTAGAAAAATGCTCTGTGCATGTGTGTGTGTGTGTGCGTGCGTGTGTGTGTGTGTGCACATGTGCGCGTGTGTGTGCGTGTGTGTGTGCGTGTGTGTGTACACGTATATACATATATACACATACACAAGCATACCTGCACAGCATTTGTATTTGGTTCTTTAGCCTTCAGCAAAGATATACGGGTGAAAAAAAAATGATCAATACATAAAAGGAGTATTCAGCAACAGCACACGGAAGCAATCTACTTGGCCGGGGCTGGTTCTCCTAATCTGACAGTCCTCTATTTTTAATGGTTAAGTATCATCTCACTGTTATTCTCTTGGCCACGATTCCAAAACCAACCAATGAAAAGTGATGATGCGCGTCAGACCAGTCATTTTGGCACTAAGTAGACCAGAAATTGATGATTTTACTTAAGTCCAAAGGATCATATGCAGATAGTTTCTTTCTCTTATTCCTTCATCCTTGCTTTTGCTTTTTTGTCATGAAAAAGAGGGAAATAGGGTGGCTGGTGGTGGTTGTCGAAGGAGTGTTAATTCCTACACAACCAGCACAGAGATTGTGTTTTGTGCTTTACTCAAGTTTATCTCACACACACACGTTCATGTTTCCAATCAGTCATTGATGCGGTGGGCTCCATACTACCATGGGCAGTATGTGTGTTAAGATACAACGAAGAGAATAAACATGACAGGAATTCACTAATTCGATTAACGTATGCTGAGCATCCACAATACTTAAGGCACTATGCAGTTGAGATCTTCCATTCTGTAGGAATGTGACATGCATGAATCATAACCCCCCACCTAACCGTCTATCTATCCCTTAAAAAGGAAAAGAAATCGAATTAGACGTCCAATAGATAAAGCAGCATCTCTTATACACAGATACCCCATGGGAAAGATCACAACAACCGCATTTCATTTCCATTTTCCCTCCTCTGCCCAGAATAACTCCCCAGAACTTCCGAGGAGCTGAGAAACATGGTCTACATCCATGTCTCCCCGCCAGATCGTAAGGACCAGAGAGGAACTCAGAGAATGAGATGTTCATTTTAGGTGCTCAGTTAATGACAGTGGCAGATGAAATTGCAGGTATATAGATAGCATCGGGGTTATATTTTAAAACTGAAAATAATTTCATTTTTGGAGTGTACAACTGTGCTCACCTAAGTTATTACTTTCCCATTGGAAAAGTAACCCATCATTAAAATTTCGTACAAGGAAGAAGGCATTTGCCTGCAGTTACACACAACCCATCATCACACTTTCTCATTACCATACACGTCTCCTCCAATTTGGGGTCTCATTTTCCTTCAGATGCAGCTTGAAAAGCTTCCTCTTTACCTATTTATTCAAGCAAATGATGACCTTTTGAGCCAAGAAAATAACTGTCACAAGTGAAAAGATATTTTTATTGATGTGAAGACCAGATTGTGGTTTAGCCCACAGCAATGCATTTATTCCCCTTTAATAATTATGGTTTATTACCTGTGTAAATAGTGCTGAAATGGTGCTGAGTATATACAGCTCAGAGGCCAGAAGCCATCTAAAAAATGTCTTGAGTTATTGTAGTTTCTTACTGAAGGCAAGGTAACTGAACCTCTTCGGGTTTAATGTGCTATCCTAGGTTGGCTGGGCACATCTGAGAAGGATTGATGGTCATTTTTTTTTATTGCTGTTGTTGTTTTAATTTAGTACATCTAATAACTTCCATTCCTAAGACACTGAAAGCACAAGACAGCCCCTTCCATCAAGAAGCTTGTGATCTGGAGGGGAAAGATGGCGGAGGAGTAGGGGACCCTATTTCAACTGGTCCCCGGAATTGAGCTGGATAACTACCAGACCACTCTGAGCACCCACGAAACCAGCCTGAGATGTAAGAAGATCTGGATCTCTACAAACAGAATATCGCAGGCAGTTGGTTTTGAGGTACGAAGCGGGGAGCCACGATTCCGCGGGCAGAGATTGGAGGATAAATGGCAGCGGGAGGGTGCCTGGCCGTGGGGATCCTGCACCGCCGGTGAGTGACAGCCTCGCGTGCTGCGGACGGGCACAGACTCGCAGACCGGTAGCGTCGGGAAAGGACTTTAGGGCAGCCCCCAGGGTGGAAAACCAGACCGGCGGGGTCGCGCCTGCGAACTGCAGCCACCTGGACAGAAACCAGAGCGACGGTCGCGCGCACGTGAACTGCAGCCTCCGAGACGGAAACCCGGTGCGCCGGGGTCCTGCCGGTGAACTGCAACCCCCGGGGGTGGAAACCCCAAGCGGTGGAGTCGCATGCGCGCAAACTGGGAGCGGCTGGCGGTTTTAGAAGCACAAAGGGCAGAGACGTGCCCCGACCTGGAGGCAGGACTGGGAGCGCTGCGGAGGGGCGCACAACCCAGGATGCTGCAGTTTATAGCAGCACAGACAGAAACGGAGACGGTGTGGCCTGGAGAGCTCACTGAAGAACAGACTGAGGTCTCTCTGCTCTGAGGCAGAGGGTTGGAAACGGTCTCTTCTGCTCTAACTCGCGGAAGAGACGCGGAAAGCCACCAGGGAAAGGCGCCAGAGAACAAAAGCCCCCAAGACTGATTCCCACTGAGCCCATCCCCCGCCACAGGGGCACAGGGCAACTCCGCCCAAACAGGGTTGCCTGAGTAACAGCACGGCAGGCCCCTCCCCCAGAAGACAGGCTGGGAAAACAAGAGGCCAGCAACCCTAAGGTGCCAAGAAAACAGGTGCATCTAGCTTGGGTTCTGGTCAATAATTTCGACTCTAAAGATTTTTTTTTTTTTTTTTTTTTTTATTTATTTATTTGAGAGAGAATGAGAGACAGAGAGCACGAGAGGGAAGAGGGTCAGAGGGAGAAGCAGACCCCCTGCTGAGCAGGGAGCCCGATGTGGGACTCGATCCCGGGACTCCAGGATCACGACCTGAGCTGAAGGCAGTCGCTTAACCAACTGAGCCACCCAGGCGCCCAATATAATTTCGACTCTATACATTCCCTCAAACACCCATCAACAGAATGACTAGGAGGAGGAGCCCCCAAAACAGAAAAGGCTCAGAGATTATGACTTATGCTGCAGATTTACAAATGGATGCAGACATAACCAAGATGTCGGAGATGGAATTCAGGCTAGCAATTGTGAAGATAATGGCTAGAATGGAGAAATCAATTAATGGCAACATAGAGTCTCTAAGGGCAGAAATAAAAGGTGAATTGGCAGAACTTAAAAATGCTATCAATGAGATCCAATCCAATCTAGATAATCTAACAGCTAGGGTAACTGAGACAGAAGAGAGAATAAGCGATCTGGAAGACAGTATAATAGATAAAAAGAGAAAAGAGGAGGCCAGGGAAAAACAACTCAGAATCCATGAAAATAGAATCAGAGAAATAAATGACACCATGAGGCATTCCAATGTCAGAATAATTGGAATCCCAGAGGGAGTGGAGAGAGAGAGGGGGCTAGAAGATGTATTTGAGCAAATCGTAGCTGAGAACTTCCCTAATCTGGGGAATGAAACAAACATTCGAGTCCTAGAGGCAGAGAGGACCCCTCCTCCTAAGATCAAGGAAAACAGGCCAACACCCCGGCATGTAATAGTAAAACTTGCAAATCTTAGAACCAAGGAAACCATCTTAAGGGCAGTTAGGGGGAAGAGATCCCTTACGTACAGAGGGAGGAACATCAGAATAACGTCAGACCTATCCACAGAGACCTGGCAAGCCAGAAAGGCCTGGCAAGACATATTCAGAGTACTAAATGAGAAGAACATGCAGCCAAGAATACTTTATCCGGCAAGGCTTTCATTTAGAATGGATGGAGAGATGCAGAGCTTCCACGACTGGCAGAAGTTGAAAGAATATGTGACCACTAAGCCGGCCCTGCAAGAAATATTAAGGGGGGTTCTATAAAAGGAGAAAGACCCCAAGAGTGATCTACAACAGAAATTTACAGGGACAATCTATAAAAACAACATCTTCACAGGCAACATGATGACAATTAATTCATATCTTTCAATAATCACTCTCAATGTAAATGGCCTAAATGCTCCCATAAAACGGCACAGGGTTGCAGATTGGATAAAAAGACAGGACCCATCCATATGCTGCCTACAAGAGACTCATTTTGAACCTAAAGATACATCCAGACTGAAAGTGAAGGGATGGAGATCCATCTTCCATGCCAGCAGACCTCAAAAGAAAGCTGGGGTAGCAATTCTTATATCAGACAAATTAGATTTTAAACTAAAGTCTGTAATAAGAGACACAGAAGGACACTATATCATTCTCAAAGGGTCTATCCAACAAGAAGATCTAACAATTGTAAATATCTATGCCCCCAACATGAGAGCAGCCATATACATAAGCCAACTGTTAACCAAAATAAAGAGTCATATTGATAACAATACGTTAATTGTAGGAGACCTCAATACTCCACTCTCAGCGATGGACAGATCATCTAAGCAGAAAATCAACAAGGAAACAAGAGCTTTGAATGATACATTGGACCAGATGGACTTTATAGATATTTACAGAACATTCCACCCTAAAACAACAGAATACTCATTCTTCTCGAGCGCACGTGGAACTTTCTCCAGAATAGACCATATACTGGGTCACAAATCAGGTCTCAACCGATACCAAAAGATTGAGATTATTCCCTGCATATTCTCAGACCACAATGCTCTAAAACTGGAACTCAATCACAAGAAAAAATTTGGCAGAAATTCAAACACTTGGAAGCTAAAGACCATTCTGCTCAAGAATGTTTGGGTCAACCAAGAAATCAAAGAAGAACTTAAACAATTCATGGAAATCAATGAGAAGGAAAACACATCGGTCCAAAACCTATGGGATACTGCAAAGGCGGTCCTAAGGGGGAAATACGTGACCATCCAAGCCTCACTCAAAAAAATAGAAAAATCCCGAATTCACCAACTAACTCTACACCTTAAAGAACTAGAGAAAAAGCAACAAACGACGCCTAAGCCACGCATAAGAAGAGAAATAATTAAAATTAGAGCAGAAATCAATGAATTAGAAACCAGAAACACAGTAGATCAGATCAACGAAACTAGAAGTCGGTTCTTTGAAAGAATTAATAAGATTGATAAACCACTGGCCAGACTTATCCAAAAGAAGAGAGAAAGGACCCAAATTAATAAAATTATGAATGAAAGGGGAGAGATCACGACTAACACCAAGGAAATAGAAACAATTATTAGAAATTATTATCAACAACGATATGCCAATAAACTGAGCAATCTGGATGAAATGGAGGCCTTCCTGGAAACCTATAAGCTGCCAAGACTGAAACAGGAAGAAATTGACAACCTGAATAGGCCAATAACCAATAACAAGATTGAAGCAGTGATCAAAAACCTCCCAAAAAACAAGAGTCCAGGGCCTGATGGATTCCCTGGGGAATTCTACCAAACATTCAAAGAAGAAATAATACCTATTCTACTGAAGCTGTTTCAAAAAATAGAAGGAAAACTTCCAAACTCATTCTATGAGGCCAGCATTACCTTAATCCCCAAACCGGGCAAAGACCCCATCAAAAAGGAGAATTTCAGACCGATATCCCTGATGAATATGGACTCCAAAATCCTCAAAAAAATCCTAGCTAATAGGACCCAACAATACATTAAAAGGATCATCCACCACGACCAAGTGGGATTTATCCCTGGGATGCAAGGGTGGTTCAACATTCGCAAATCAATCAATGTGATAGAACACATTAATAAGAGGAGGGAGAAGAACCATATGGTCCTCTCAATTGATGCAGAAAAAGCATTTGACAAAATACAACTTCCTTTCCTGATTAAAACTCTCCAGAGTATAGGGATAGAGGGAACATTCCTCAAGCTCATAAAATCCATCTGTGAAAAACCCACAGCAAATATCATCCTCAATGGGGAAAAGCTGAGAGCCTTTCCCTTAAGATCAGGAACACGTCAAGGGTGCCCACTCTCACCACTGTTGTTCAACATAGTACTAGAAGTCCTAGCAACAGCAATCAGACAACAAAAAGAAATAAAAGGTATTCAAATTGGCAAAGAAGAAGTCAAACTCTCTCTTTTCGCAGACGACATGATACTTTATGTGGAAAACCCAAAAGACTCCACCCCCAAATTACTAGAACTCATCCAGCAATTCAGTAATGTGGCAGGATACAAAATCAATGCACAGAAATCAGTTGCTTTCTTATACACTAACAACGCAACTGTAGAAAGAGAAATTAAAGAAACAATTCCATTTACAATAGCACCAAAAACCATAAGATACCTCGGAATAAACCTAACCAAAGAGGTAAAGGATCTATCCTCTAGGAACTACAAAACACTCATGAAAGAAATTGAAGAAGACACAAAAAGATGGAAAAATATTCCATGCTCATGGATCAGAAGAATAAACATTGTTAAAATGTCTATGCTACCCAGAGCAATCTATACCTTCAATGCCATCCCGATCAAAATTCCAATGACATTTTTCAAAGTGCTGGAACAAACAATCCTAAAATTTGTATGGAATCAGAAGAGACCCCGAATCACCAAGGAGATGTTGAAAAAGAAAAACAAAGCTGGGGGCATCACATTGCCCGATTTAAAGCTATATTACAAATCAGTGATCACCAAGACAGCATGATACTGGCACAAAAACAGACATAAAGACCAATGGAACAGAATAGAGAACCCAGGTATGGACCTTCAACTCTATGGTCAAATAATCTTTGACAAAGCTGGAAAAAACGTGCAATGGAAAAAAGACAGTCTCTTCAAATATGGTGCTGGGAAAATTGGACAGCCACATGCAGAAGAATGAAACTTGACCATTCTCTAACACCACTCACAAAGATAAACTCAAAGTGGATGAAAGACCTCAATGTGAGACAGGAATTCATCAAAATCCTAGAGGAGAACATAGGCAGTAACCTCTTTGACATCGACCACAGCAACTTCTTCCAAGATACATCTCCAAAAGCTAGTGAAACAAAACCAACAATGAACTTTTGGGACTTCATCAAGATAAAAAGCTTCTGCACAGCAAAGGAAACAGTCAACAAAACAAAGAGGCAACCCACAGAATGGGACAAGATATTTGCAAATGACACTACAGATAAAGGGCTGGTATCCAAAATCTATAAAGAACTTCTCAAACTCAACACCCAAAAAACAAATAATCAAGTCAAAAAGTGGGCAGAAGATATGAAAAGACACTTCTCTGAAGAAGATACACAAATGGCTAACAGACACATGAAAAAATGTTCATCATCATTAGCCATCAGGGAAATCCAAATCAAAACCACACTGAGATACCACCTTACACCAGTTAGAATGGCCAATATGGACAGGGAAAGAAACAACAAATGTTGGAGAGGTTGTGGAGAAAGGGGAACCCTCTTACACTGTTGGTGGGAATGCAAGTTGGTACAGCCACTTTGGAACAAACAGTGTGGAGGTGCCTCAAAAATTTAAAAATAGAGCTACCCTATGACCCAGCAATTGCACTCCTGGGTATTTACCCCAAAGACACAGATGTAGTGAAAAGAAGGGCCATATGCACCCCAATGTTCATAGCAGCAATGTCCACAATAGCCAAAGTGTGGAAAGAGCCGAGATGCCCTTCAACAGGTGAAAGGATAAAGAAGATTGGTCCATATATACAATGGAATATTACTCAGCCATCAGAAAAGATGAATACCCAACTTTTACATCAACATGGATGGGACTGGAGGAGATTATGCTAAGCGAAATAAGTCAAGCAGAGAAAGTCAATTATCATAGGGTTTCACTTATTTGTGGAACATAAGGAATAACATAGAGGACATTAGGAGAAGGAAGGGAAAAATGGGGGGGGGGAATTGGAGGGAGAGATGAACCATGAGAGACTATGGACCTGAGAAACAAACAGGGTTCTAGAGGGGAGGGGGGAGGGGGGATTGGTTAGCCCGGTGATGGGTATTAAGGAGGGCACATACTGCATGGAGCACTGGGTGTTATACGAAAACAATGGATCGTGGATCACTACATCAAAAACTAATGATGTATTGTATGGTGACTAACATAATATAATAAAATTAAAAACTACAAAAAAAATAAAAATAAAAATAAAATAAAATAAAAGAAGCTTGTGATCTGTGCAACTAAATAATAAAATAGAAAAGGCTCCTTGATAAAGCAAGCACGCTTACAGTCAAGGAAAGTTAAAATGCCATATGTTTGTTCCAGTCCTCTAATCTCTGTCCCTGTGTAAAATTATAGCTCTGGAGCTTGATTTTTCCATTGTGGAAACAGACTTAGAAGTTAACTCTATCTAACACTGGTGTTGAGGAATGGGATTCACGGCCATATGCCATAAATACATTTTATTTGGCATCTATTGTCTATAGTTACTTTTTACACTATTCCCCGTTGTGGAGTCCAATGCATGTGATAATCAGATATATTAAAATGTGGATTTTGGTATTTAATATTCACGAGAGATAAATGTGCAATTTAATTTATGCATGCTTGCTGCTCCCTTTCCTCCAGGCTCTCTTTTCTCCTTTTCGTTAAAGAAACACTGAGCAAGTATCAAATAGATTCAGAAACAGCCAAAAGAAACTTTATTTTTTTTATAAATATGATGGTAAAAATATTCATTTTGTGAATAATTTTAGTATAACAATTACACAAAATAATTCTGTTTAAAGAATAATCTGTTCAGGGAGACAAATTTACACCCTCCACCCCCAGTGAATACATTATTTTTATCCATCGTAGAATATGTGTTTGGTTTCAAGGCAGGCTATTAAAAGTTTCCGTGGGGTGGGAACTTCTGAGTTTGGGGTGGGTTTTCATGCTGTAACACATGGTGTCTTCCTCTTTTTTGTGATTTGGTCACAGTTGGATGAAAGTCAATTACTTTGAATTTGGGCAACTTATGTTTGTAACACATCTAGACAGGGTGCATTTAAAGAATGACTACAATATGCAGAATGTCTCTAAACATGCCCACAGTTGAGCTCACTTTGGTATTTGAGATTTGTAGGAAATGAAGGGCAGAAATGATTATATATTTCCAACTCACGTATCAGCCAATCTCTGAAAAATTTGAAGCACTTTCCATCTCTAAAATGATCCAGTAGCGTGCATGTCAATCCAAGAGGCAGTTCACAGGGATGATCTGGCGTTATCTAAATATCATCCCTGAGGAGGAGGGTGGGCAGGCCCAGTGGTGGCACTGGGAATAGAGTAGTAAAAGCTGTGTGTGTGTGTGTGTGTGTGTGTGTGTGTGTGTGTGAGAGATACCTAGGGTTGAGACCCTCTGTTATTTTAGGGACATGGACAATAAACGAAGAGGAGAAAGCCAATGAGGCACAATGGCTGGCATAGGGCAATGTCTCACAAAAAATTGGCTAAGACAATGAATGAGATAGTCAAACACGGCTTTAGTCCTTATTTGTACCATTTGGATACTAGATCTGTGAAAGGAATTGACTTTGTCCAGCGCAAATCTCATCAACCAAAACCTTTCAAACTTCTGCCTGGTGCTACTGAGCTAGGCTGTGGGAGCGTGGCTGGATGCTGTGCTTTTATGCACAAATAAAATTTGTTTTTATTTTTTAATGGATTTTTGTGATTTGTGATTTATGTGATTTCACCCAGCTGGTGGCATGAAGAGGTAGGATTAGTTTAGTGTGGATCCAAAAGATGCTAGATTGAAGGCACTTTCTTCCTTCTGTTTTTAATTGCTACCCCCACATTTTCAGGTCTTGAAGGACACTACTGAAGGAATAATAGAGAAGAAACATTCACTTGATAGAGAAGTTTATTCTAACCTGATCAGCTGTCAGATTTACAACCTCTGAATTTAAGTGTGTTTTTGTTAATGACTTTTTTCTTGAACTTATGAATCTGTCAGTTGTGTAGGAACTCTCTCTACTCTTCGGTGACCTGTTTCGTGTGATGAAATAGATTTATATCTTCATTAAATAAGCTGCCCATCACCATGCAAAGGGTCCCACCAGTCCCTGGCATATATCTTTTGTCTAGCCACTGTGGTCGGCTTATGACAGACCAAGGATGCTTTGCCAATTCTTATTTACCCAAGGACTCCCCAATTTAAGCATCCTTCCACTGCCACCTGTTTATCTGAATCTGACTTATGCTTTAAAATCCAGGTGAAATTAGGGCATCTGGGTGGCTCAGTCTGTTAAGCATCTGACTCTTGATTTCGGCTCAGGTCATGGTCTCAGGGTTGTGAGATCGAGCCCCGCATTGGGCTCCACACTGGGTGTGAAGCCTGCTTAAGATTCTCTCTCTCTCACTGTGTCTCTGCCCCTCTCCCCCCCACTCACACACACTCTCTCTCTCAAGAATAAAATAAAAAATAAAAATAAAATAAAATCCAGCTGAAATCTTGTTCTCCTCGAAGGCTTTCTTATCACCCTAGTCCAAGGAGTCACAGTTTATAAAGCACCTGTTCTCTCCACGTCCTGTCCTAGGTCCTTGTACTTCCTGCGAGAAAGCCGGTGATGAAACAATGTAGGGCAGTGCTATTGATGTGTGCTTCACCTGTGAGTCCTGGTGTCATACTGCGTAAAATGGGGATCATCAAAATACAGTCTTTTACAACCCTTCAGGGTTGCTCTGAGGGTTACATAAAATGGCATCCATAAGGGTCAGCTCAGCACGCATAGTTGGCACCAAGCAAATGATTATCACTGCCAATCCTCATAGGGGTCCAGGAAGGTAGGTATCACTGATCTCTTTGGCCGCTAATAAGTGTTGGAACTGGAATTTAGAATCAAATTTGTGGGACAATAAAGTCCAGGCTCCTCTTTGTTTCTCATGTCTTGCCCTCATCTAAAGTTCCTAAAATACTGATCTCTAGCAAATTCAGCTTTGTTATAAACTGTATTCTGGTGTGGTTTATGTATATGCCTTATATCCCCAAGTGTGTTGCCACTGTCGTAATGACAGGCACAATTTTGTGGTTTATACTTATGAAAGGGTCTCCAAGAAATGGGTTAATTGTTGTTTAGTCATCAGGATCATCAGTTGTATTCGTGGGTTTGTGTTTTGTTTTGGTTGGTCTTTTGTACTTGACTGTGTGGTTGGTTGATACGTAGAAATTACTATGCCTACTTATGTATGAAGGAAATACAGTACAAACTTTGGCTCATCTTCCTCCTAGAAAGAGGAAGACTGATTCCTTGGTTATTCTTTCTTTACTCAGCATCTTAAAGTTTGTCAGTCAGTGTTCGTTGAGAAATATACTATTAACTTCAAATGATACTGGCCACAGGCACTTCCTTTTTTATGATAATATGCAGCATCCCTGTTTTGATTTTGTATCAATATCAAGAATTTAGTTATATTATAGACCGGTTGCCAAGTTGAAGATTCACAGGAGAGGGGGTATTAGCAGGGGAAATTGGCCCATTTTGAGAAAGGCCCTAGATGTCCTTTAATTGCTCATGTTTTGAATTATAATGAAGAAAACCATGATGGTTACCATGGACAGAAATCACCTCATACACGCTGAACATTGCTACATGACAGATTTGAGATTTGACTCAGTCCTTACCAAGGGAGCTTCATACCATCCCATGGATTAGGTATAATAGTGTAAATGAATCTTCAAATTAAGCAAAATAGAAACTTAAAGGGAAAAAAAATTATCTTTAAAAAAAACTGGAAACAAAGAATCGATGGACTCCAAACCTTAGGCAAAAGTACACAGATACTTGAGCATTTGGTTTCATTACTCAGGTTATAATTTATATGCAGACGTAGTATGCTGTGTATGATTTACTATTCAAAATGCAATCAAGTCATCTTTGTTTGATAGATTGGTATTTTGAGTTTTCATAACAAAAGCTTTTCGAGACACTGTTGCCTGAATCCCTTCTGACTTGGCATTTGAAACCAGATAATAGGCTATCTTATAAATGCAACATAGATATCTCTAGTGTGCTCCCTAAGACCTTCATGGATCATCAGAAATGAAAGTCCTCTCCCATGCCAGGAGGGAATACTGAGGAAATACTCTTGGCTCTGCATCTTGTGATGCTTACCTCTATTTAAGTAGACAGAGATTACCCTCTAAGCAGTGGCAAGGACTTCTGAAATTGTTGAAACACATTTTTGGATCACTTTTCAAAGTGCCTCTGTGCAGAGACCATTACTGTGCATGAAAACTCCTCAGGGATAGGGAAATAAGAAAATACATTTCAAACACATGGGAAGGTTTGGCCCCTTGTGGAATGAATGCCTGCAAGAGATATTAAGAAAAAAATCTGACTCTGGTTTTTATTCTTCTTACTGCCACTCTTCAGCTATGGTAGGTTTCAGATTTTTCAACTCCCAAGTTGGAAATGAATGCCTACCTAAGAGATTATTATAGGGAAGCACAAAATGTAGTCTAACACAGTCCTGGGCATACAGCAGGTCCTCTGTAATTTCCAGTTTCCTCTCTGTCCCATGAAGAATACAATCACATTGGTTGACTCTTACTGTGTCTGCCCAACAGCAAATACTACATCAGAAAGTAATACATCAACACACATGACTAGTAGTCTTTAATGGATCTGCTTCATTTCACATCTCAGCAAAATGTTTATTTCAAATTAATGTGTCCTGACATAAGGAGGGGGTGTTTTCAGCCAAAATATTTAATTTGCAGCTGTCTCATAATTGATAAGTTGTCAGAGGGCCGTGTGTCAATGATTGCTCTGGTTACAAGCTACTGAAGATGAAGGACCGGAAGGGGGTGTTAAACGTGGGACTCGTAGCCACCTTCCGCCTGGCTCTGCCCTTGCTCGCTCCAACTCCACAGGCTCACACCTGGCTGGCCAGTGGAGGAACCCTGCTGTATCTTTTCTTCCTACTGGTAGTCCTAGAGAGAGAAGAGAAGGAAGAGGCAATCGGTTGGAATTGACATAAGCATGATTCCAGTTTTTGACTCTGTAAGCCGGCAAAACTGGCCTCACACCTTTTGAGTGGGCCGGCCAGCTCAGGCAGCTCTGCTTCGCATTCCTTTCTTACTTTTCTTTCTCCTTTCCTGTTCTCTCCCTTTTGTGCTCTTTATTTCTTTTCTCTTGCCTCTTCCATTTCTCATCCTGTGTCATTGGAACGACCTGATCCACCAAGTCAGCACAGAGACGATTTTAAAGAAAAATAGCAAATTTGGTGGTTGTGTGTCCTAACGACATTAACTCCTACTTGAGTATCCGCTCTTAACTGACTTTTCATCAAGGGACTGTTTCATCTCATTTAGCTCTTACCCTAATTCATCACCATTAGCTAAGGCATTAATATTCTGACTAGACAGAAGGAAAAACGGATGGCAGAAGTCAAAGGATGCATCTTCAAAGTCACTCAACGACGTGCAAGTAAGAAGCAGCATTCAGACTCGGGGGAGTTTACCTCCACCGCCCTACCTGAGCTAATCATGTCTAGTGTGACGAAGAGAAAGACTTAACACTTACAGGGCAGAAGATTGATCATTCAGTACTCAGCTAAAAATCGAAATTTTCAGATTCATTCAAACAACAAATATTTCCAGGAAAGAAATACCTTCTTCCTGTCTGGAGAATCATGTAGCCTTGGGGGCCTGGCCGATTTCATAGTATATTCAAGGACACTTGCCGCTATTAAGACAGCTACAGATTCCCGAATCTGTGGGGAACTTTAATCACAGATTGTTTTCAGGGAGCTTGCGCAAATCCTGAAGATGGAAATAATTAAACCCCATTAAGATTCCATACTGAATGATTCAGCAGCAACTATTTCTATATGAATATTAATAAGATTTCATGGAATAACAGATGTTCATTTTTCACTTCTTTTTCTTGCATAGCTATTATTGGTCAAATTACAAAACAGAAATGTGTATTTTTTCCATTCACTTATTTACTAATTTTGGTCTCCTATTAATTCTTTTGTGTCTTATTTATCTGTTGTTTTGTATGCAGAATTATGCAAATCCAATTACTACTCTCAAAAATTACTGTGTAGGAGAAAATACGTTGTGGTCAGACTGCTGCATTTTCTGATGTGCTATTTGAGGGACATGGTGTGGCGTGTATTTTACCAAGCTTGTGCTGGAATTTTTGCTTGGAAAGGCCATTTGTGGCCAGATGATAATTCCCATTGGAAAAATTAAGTTTCCTACTCAGGTACAATGACTCCCTAGTATTGATGTCCACCTACAATCCTAATTTACAATTTCGTTTTGGTTCTCTAAGATGAAATTGACCCTTCATCTGGTACCTCCCTTTTATGTAGATAAGGCTGTTTTCTCTATGCTAGAGGTGGCAGACAAGAAAGCTTATTGTTCTGCTTCACCTGTTTTCAATAAAAATGTGAAAACAGATTCCAACCTCATCATTGAATATAGGACAACCTTCTCTAAGGCCAAATATATGTGACTTCGTTCTTCCATTTAAAAAAATTTAGCCAGATTTGGGCACCTGGGTGGCTCAGTTGGTTAAGCATCTGCCTTCGGCTCAGGTCATGATCCCAGGGTCCTGGGATGGGGGGGGGAACTCCTGCTCAGCAGGGAGTCTGCTTCTCCCTCTCCCTCTGCCCCTTCCCCCACTCCTGCTCTCTCTCCTTCTCTCTCAAAGTAAATAAATAAAATCTTAAAAAAAAATTAGCCAGATTCTTTAGAGTTGCATTGGAGTTACTGCATAATCCAAAGTATTTCAGCTATTTATTCTTGTGGTAAAATGATGATTGGCTATAAGCATAAATTGGAGGAAATTAGGCAGAGCTAGTGGGAGACCATTCCTCACAAAGGTTAAAGCCAGAAAGGACTGCTTTCATATTCACATTCTCAACCTCTGAACATCTTTCATTTGGAAATTGGCTCTAGCCCTGTCACAGAGACTCATCTTTAAATTAAAGTTACACAGGCCCAGATTTGACCCTTACTACGCATTCACTGCTGCCCTCAGCAGCCATTTATAACCTACAGATCTGAAACTCTGAAAGCAACTAAACTTAAGCAGTAATATCCTTCTCCTATCTGCAGGCAGTCGTGTCTTCTTTCCCTATTCACAGTTTTTAAACCTTATAGAGAAAAAAAAAAAACTTATATATCAAAATAAGGAATCCATACACACACTCATATGCGTACGCGTCTGCACAGAAACACAGACACGTAGAAGCTCTGGGTTGGAAGTATCCTGGAAAATATTTTGGTTCAAAGTTCCAGCTATTTGGGGGCACCTGGGTAGCTCAGTTGGTTAAGTGTCTGCCTTCGGCTCAGGTCATGATCCTGGAGTCCCAGGATAGAGCCTGTGTCAGGTTCCCTGCTCAGCAGGGAGTCTGCTTCTCCCTCTGTCCCTCACCCCACTTGCGCTCTCTCTCTCTCTCTCTCTCAAATAAATAAAATCTTAAAAAAAACAAAGTCCCAGCGTCCCAGCTGTTTGATGTTTGAGAACACCCATTTCATCTAAAGATACTATTATCATGTTTAAAAAAAATTATTTTTTATTATTTTTAATTTTTAAAAATGTAACCTTCTTTCTTAGGGTGGCCAGGAAAAAATAATCGCTCTCTTTAGATTCTGCTCATTGGCCCTAGTTTACTTCTTTGAGACAAAATACTGAAGACTGTTTTCATGTACCACTTGCATCTCCTCTAGGTCAGACCTAGTTCTTCTGAATATGGGACATCTTCAGATTCTTTCCTTTGTCACGGGCAGTCCCATTTGAAGGTGTTCTGGTTCCATGGCCCTTCAAAAAGTTTGACAGCCACTCTCACACACCGCAGGCAGGAATGAGAAATAAGCATAGAACTCCTGAGGACAATCTGGCAATATGCAGCAAAAGTTTTTAAAATGTACTTACTCTTTGATGCAACAATTCCTCTTAGAGGAATTTAGTGTAAAGAAATCCTTATACCAGTTAGAATGGCAAAAATTAAGACAGGAAACAACAAATGTTGGTGAGGATGTAGAGAAAGGGGAACCCTCTTACACTGTTGGTGGGAATGCAAGCTGGTACAGCCACTCTTGAAAACGGTATGGCGGTTCCTTAAGACATTAAAAATAGAGCTATCCTATGACCCAGCAATTGCACTACTGGGTATTTACCCCAAAGATACAGACATAGTGAAAAGAAGGGGCACATGTGCCCCAATGTTTATAGCAGCAATGTCCACAATAGCCAAACTATGAATGGATGAAGAAGATGTGGTTCATATATACAATGGAATATTACTCAGCCATCAGAAAGGATGAATACCTACCATTTGCATCAAAATGAATGGAACTGGAGGGGATTATGTTAAGTGAAATAAGTCAAGCAGAGAAAGACAATTATATGGTTTCACTCATATGTGGAATATAAGGAATAGTGCAGAGGACCATTGGGGAAGAGAGGGAAAACTGAATAGGAAGAAATCAGAGAGGGAGACAAACCACGAAAGACTCTGGACTCCAGGAAACAAACTGAGGGTTACAGAAGGGAGGGAGGTGGGAGATGGGGTAACTGGGTGATGGGTATTAAGGAGGGCATGTGTTGTGATGAGCACTGGGTGTTATAAGCAACTAATGCATCATTGAACACTACATCAAAAATTAATGATGTACTATATGTTGGCTAATTGAACATAATAAAAAAATAAATAAAAAAAGATTGAGATGTACAAGGTTGATACACAGTGATGTACAATGCAACATTAATAATAGTAATGATAAATAATAATCATGAAAACCTGGGAAAACCTAAATAATAAGTGAATTAAATAATCGCAGGCTTCTGGCACCAAATGGTAGAATTTATGTTCAGGTCTTCTTCCTTCACTATCATTTATTGAAATATAGTAGTATAAATTATAACAGTAAGGAGAACTATACAGGGAGAGGAGTCTCTGAGTGGAGGAAAGAATTTAACACTTTTTAAAAACGTATCAGTCAGGGTCCAACCAGAGAAATAGGAGATATATAGTAAGAGATTTATTGCAGAGAATCGGCTTACAGGACTGTGGAGTCTCACTGGGTAGGTGCGCAATCCACCGTCCAGGCTCAGGAAGGGTAGACTGGATCTCAGGTATGTGCTGAAGCAGCTGTCAACAGGTAGATTACCTCCTTTCTCAAGGAAGCCTCAACTCTGCCCTAAGGCCTTTGGATTAATTGAAGCAGGCCTACTCAGATTAGCTGGGATAATCTCCCTCATTTAAAGTCAACTGACTGGGGACTTTTAATTTCATCTACAAATACCTTCACAGCAGCTGCCAGATTAGGCTTTGATTGAATAACTGGGAACTGTAGCCTCACCCAATTGATACATAAAACAATGACTCTAGAAGACACAAATGGATGAAAGAATGTATGGGATAAATCAGAGAGGAGGAGGGCCCAGCATATGTAATACACTGACGGGATCAGGGTCAGGGGAGGGACCTGATGAGCTTGACAGAACCCCAGGGACGGGTTTTAGGGCAGACTGGGAAGTGAGGCGGAAGAGTGGTTACCTACTGAAGGTCAGATGACCTCCTCTCATCTTTCTTCCTTGGGTTCTTGCACAGTGACATACAACTAACCTTTAAACCAAGGCAAAAAATGGGAGAGTTTTTCTCTAAGGAAGCAGAACTAACACCTGGGAAGAATGAGGACAGCCAATGTGGGCACTGCCAGATGAGAATGAAGCCTGCCTCATTGAGTGTGTAGAAGAGGCACTTAGCCTGACAATGAGCTCAGGATCTGCCCGCACTAAAACGAAACAGTGAGCAAAGTGCAGTCCACACACGCAGACACAGCTCTCAGGCCACCCCTCTGTTTTCTCTTCCTTAAATATAAATGGCCAACCAGAATCCTCAGACACTTGAGGAAGAAGACAGCAGTTTTAAAAAAAAGAAATAGCAGGGAGGCCTGGGTGGCTCAATCAGTTAAGTGTCTGCCTTCAGCTCAGGTCATGATCTCAGGGTCCTGGGATTGAGTCCTGAGTCTATTGAGTCCTGAGTCGGCTCCCTGCTCAGAGGGGAGTCTGCTTCTCCCTCTCCCTCTGCCGCTCCCCCTGCTTGTGTTCTCTCTCTATCTCTCTCTAGCAAATAAATAAAATCTTTAAAAAAAAAAAGAGCAGGGGCGCCCGGGTGGCTCAGTTGGTTAAGCGACTGCCTTCGGCTCGGGTCATGATCTCAGGGTCCTGGGATCGAGTCCCACATCAGGCTCCCTGCTGGGCGGGAAGCTTGCTTCTCCCTCTCTCACTCCCCCTGCTTCTGTTCCCTCTCTCGCTGTCTCTCTCTCTGTCAAATAAATAATCTTTGGAAAAAAAAAAAAAGCACATGGAAAAACTGCTCCAGAGAAAGAAAATTCAAGAACAAGAATAAGATGTTATGAACAAGAGAAAGAGACAAAAAAAGTATCCTAAGAGATTATATATATATATATATATATATATATATATATATATATGTAATGTGTGTGTGTGTGTGTGAGAAAGAGAGAGAGAAAAGAAGGAAAAAAAAATCCCCAAATAGTAAAATTTTAACAGTAGGAAAATATGAGGAAATATTACAGACATTGAAATCAATCTCTGCCCTTGAACATATGACAATTAAAAGTCCCACTAAACAAAAAGAGAAAATATAGCAGGAGAAACTAAAGACAATGCGAGAACATTCTGAGAACTAAGGAGAGGCAAGATCCTTCCAATTAAAAGTTTTCACTGGGTGTTGAAGAGGATGAAGGAGATAACACCCACAGTTAGACACATCGATGTGAACTTTTAGAACACCAAGAGGAAAGAGAATATCCTAAAAGTTCCCAGATGGAGAGAAATTTTTTAAATTACAGGTAAACTCTGTGTATGCCTGGGTGGCTCAGTCGGTTAAGCGTCTGCCTTTAGCTCAGGTCATGATCGGCTCAGGGTCCCGGGATCGAGTCCCAGGTCCCACAATGGGCTCCCTGCTCAGCGGGGAGTCTGCTTCTCTGCCCCTCCTCTGGTTTGTGCTCTCTCTCTTGCTCGCTCACTCTCTCTCATAAATAAATAAAATCTTAAAAAATTTAAAAAACTCACAAAACTACAGGTAAACTCTGAAGGAGTTTGAAGACAATGGTACAATAATGTCTTTAAATTTAAACTATAAGGGAAAATAGTTTTGATCATGAATTCTACTAGCTAATGGTTACCTTTGCATGGTGAATTGCTGGGTTATTTTATTTGGTTTTGGAGCATTTTTATATTATACCTCTGCTATTCTCCAGAGACTGGTATAATATGTTTTTATATATTTTTAAGTGTGCATCACAGAAACAAACACAAAAGACCATATGTAGTATAATCGGTGCTTAACAGTGCAAGTTTGTTACATAACTCATTTAAAATACTTTATTTCTACTGAGCAGTGAACTGAGATTGCATTAGCCTCTTTGGTGACAGTAGTTTTTGCTGGATCCTTTTGAATGCGTTGGCAGTCTAAGCCCCTAAACTATTTTTCATTTGTATGTCCCTAAGGCATATCTCCCTTGCTCAGGACCTCAGCATTTATTTCTTATTTGTTTGTTGGTAGCAATGTCCAAGGCTTTGCATTATCCCTTTTCAATTTTTTGTATTCTGGATCGTTGTCACCATTTTTGTGGATGCTGATTTTTATCTTAATATACGAAACCTAAACTAATAAATCTGTTAGTCCTAAAGCGAAAAGAAACAGCTTGAATCCTTTGCTTGTCATCTTATGGTATCTGGGTCTGTGTAGGAGAGGAGGAAAAATTATCCAATGTAAGGAATAAGAGGCCTTAATTCCTCCTGGTTCCAAAGGGACTGCTTGTCACACTGGAAAAGGTCATTTGCAAAATTGTTTCCTTTTGGCCCAAAATAGATGACACACTTCCCCTGGAGCAAATGATTCACTCTCATTTCATTGGGTTTAATCGTTAGGCTAGATAATGACTTAATAGTGTAAACTCCTTACTCCTGTGAGGCAAGGACATTGGGACATCTGGGTCTCATTTAGTTCACCCAAAGAAACAGTGGGGCTAGTGGAAATTCACATCCTGCGATGACCTAGTCACAACTTTAGCGTGAATGCTTTATCCACAGAGTTGTTTTGATCGTCATAATAAGCAGAACAATTTTATTTGGGTTGATTTTGGGGAGAAGAAAAATGGTGGATAATAATCAGCTATTTTAAATAGTTGGGTTGACCTATCAATCAAAATTACCATCTAACAAAAGAAGTACTATACTTACCAAAGTCATAACATTTCTATCCAGACAACTGGCATGGCGTATTATTAAAACCAGCCTTTCACTTTGTTTTCATTTCTTCTAAGACACTATACACAATTTGAGACAGGTGAAATGTTAATTACTGGTCTGAAGATGGAGAGAATGACTAATCGAATAGTGTGGTAGCTCATTGAGATTCCACATTATGTATAGACAATTCCTAATGATGGTGTTTAAGAATAAAAATAGAAGAGGCTGGATTTTAAATAACTATTGAAAGTGGTTAAATATACATGCTTAACTTGCTTTAGACTCTTTTTTTTCTGGGCACAAAAATAAAATTTAACACTATCGAACTCACAAAGGTGGGAAGAAAAGACAATCAAAATTTGATACTCAGAACACTTTACTGGATCCTGGGCACTTGGTGGGCTTAAAAAAGTGTCCCTATAACCAAACTGTTTATCATTGAATGAGGAGGACAAGAAAGATGCAAGAATTACCTATAAGCAAAGGGAGGTGAAAAAACAATGCACAGACAATGGATGTCAGGACAGGCTGGATCAAGGTGATCATTGGACGTCGCAGGCAGATGGAGGGAGAGAGGGTGTGAAGAGGCAGAGGATGAGAGGAGCACGTATGGCTGTGCAAATATCTATGGGATTAAATATTTAGGTGAAGTCAGTTGGAGGCAATATTTGTTGTTTGTTCCATTTTAGTTGTGGGGAGGAACCATAGATGTAGAAAACACCATTAAAGAACATGCAATCCATTCCACATAGGTCGAAGCTGTCTGCAGTCATCCCAGTAAGATAATACAGAAGCAATCTGGTTTATCTATACAGACTTCCCTGCCTTTCAGAGAAACCATTCTGGTGGTTCCATTGTTTAAAGTAGCCCTCCGGGGACAATATTTCTGGGTAGTCCATTGGCACTTTTTAAAGGAAATCTCAGTGAGTATTTAATGAATACCCAATTCAGTGCATATACCCAATGAGTACGCCAATGAACCCACTCAGTAATATTACTCAATAGAACATATTCCTACCTTACTTTTAAAGTAACTTTTAAAGCACCTGTCATTTTCTGGTGCATCCTAATTAAAAATGGAAAATGAAAAATTACTGGGGTGCAATGAGGATTGCCCACTCCTTTCTTGATGATACCACTTGGGCATCAGCATAACTGTAACAAATCTTCTGCCCATGTCTCTATTGAAAACCTACAAAACAAATCTCTTGCTTCTGTATACAGAAAAAAGAAATGTTGAGGGACTCCATCTTTTCATTTCAGAAAATATACAAGAGAAATAAAACTAATATAATTGGATCTCTTTAAAGAGTTTTTAAATATCCTCCCTGAAATACCATGAGTATTCAAGTTCACAAGGCGTATTGGCTGGATCTGGAGCAAAGCAAGTGAAAGGGGAAAGAGTAAGTGACCCGGGCAAGTCAATTAAACCTCAGTTTCCAGAGCAGAAATAATACCCCGATCAGTGTTTTTATAAAAATTTACAAAACATAAGGTGCTATTATTATTGTTATTTTCTGCTCTGTAACTTTGAGCTAGCCCATCCAACTAGTCCAAGACTTCTTTGTTTAATAATATGATTGAACTATAGGCTCTCCAAGGCCTAGTCTCTTCCAGGTTTTAAATATTCATGTATCTTGGACATATTTGCTCTCCAAATTGCTTCCATTAATGATAAAATCAAATTCTAAAACTGGGCATAACCTCTGTTATCAGGAAGAGTTTCTGCTTCCAAATAGCAAACTATGTGTATCTATGAGATGGCTTCCACTAAAGATGAACTTTTCTAAATGATCTATTGAATTAGCATTACCCGTCAATTGATGCTTTTACTTAGCTTGCTTAGGAACTGTATTTAACAAATGGCACCGAGAACTTCTAGCGTCAACCCGTGAAGCGGCTCAGCTCCTCTGTGTTTGTTAAGGTTGTAAGAAGAGTAACCAACCTGTCAGTTTCTGGTGCATCCTAATTAAAAATGGAAAAGGAAAATAATGTTGTGCTCTCATCAGAGGCACTTAGCCTGATTGAGCACTTGCTTTTTGTTCAGCTAAAATTGCTGCAAATATTTTCACATGTCTAAAGTGGGGATAACAAAGAAAATGCAGCAAATTCACAGGCATCGATGTTACTGCTACTTACTGACAATCTCTGTATTATGCTTGTTTGCTGGATTTGTTGGGATTACTGATTTCACTAGCGCTTAACAAAGGGTACTAGATATCTTCCGTTATAAAAGAATTTGTCTTAAACGTGTTGGTATTAGTCATTGCTCTCAAAATAGTTCTAAGTAGGCACTTCTGATTGGCCGCAACTCTACAACCTTCCCTAGAACAAATAGAGATGATATCAGCCCACATCAAGCCCTGTCTCCAGTCAACGTTACACAGATCAGATGGGACTCTGTTGTGACGTTCTCCAGAATAAATCCCAACCTGGAAGTCTTTTGGTTCTCCATACACAATCTGGATCTAATCTGGATCATTTGTAGCACTCATTCCCCAATTAGCTTGCTGAGGGCAAACATTAGCAGTTAGATCAGTTAGGTTGATATGGATGCTTCGAGTGGGAAGATAATTAAAGATTAATATATTATAATTTGGTCAAGAACAAAGACCAGAAATGACAAGTATTGAATCTATCTAGAAGCAGTACGTCTAACATTCTATATTGGAATGAAGATGTTTCTCTTGCGCTGATTTCTCCAGAGCCTGGGCTGAAGAGCAGGGTGAGGAAGAGTCAATTTCTTGGGGCTTAGCAGAGAGGGAGCTAGGTATGAGGAAGCAGGATGGAAACTAGGAAAACTGGGACACCAGCCACAGGGAGATTTGAGTCTACAGGGGACTAGAAGAGCGAGAAATTCCCTCAAGTTCCTAAATGTCTGAAACTGCAAATAAGCTTAGTGGGTAACCTGAGGTCTCTAGCAGGGATGAGAAAGGAGCTATTAAGGGTCCAAATGGCCCAGGATCCCTTGGGTGTGCTATCTGGTCTCTTCTGAGAAACAGTGCAAATAATTTTAAGAGATTCTATTAGGGCACTTTTAAAAATAGGCTTTATTTTTTTAGAGAGATTTTAGGTTCACAGCAAAATTGAGCAGAAAGTACAGAGATTTCCCATATACCCTCTGCCCCACCACACCATCTTCCTCCACCATCAGCGTCCCGCACCAGCATGGTACATTCATTACAACCAATGACCCTACAATGATTTGTCATTACCCCCGAAGTCCAGTTTATGTTAAAGTTCACTCTTGATGATTCTGTGAGTTTGGATGAACGTATTAATGTCAATACCCACCATTATTGTATCATACAGAACAGTTTCACTTCCCTAAAAACCCCCTGCTCTGCCTGTTCATCCCTCCTTTTCCCTTAACTTTAGGACTTTTAAAATTGCCTCTGAACCAGTATAAGAATCACTTTTAGAAAGGTAAGAACAGCCAAAAGAATGAGTCAGATGAACTCTTCTGTTAATGGGATTCTTAGTCACATTCTTCCACATGATACCATTTGGTACATTTTAGCATAGTTGCCTTCCCGAGAGTGTTTACATCAGATGTTACATAAGGATGCTGCCAAAAGACACTGGAGCTCACTGGGCCACTCAGTGTTCCCTCTTACACCCAGACACTGATGGTCTTCCCACCAGCCCACGTGTGATACTCGAAGGCAGGTCGCTTCTGGCTCAAGCCTCCGAGTCCGGTCATGAGTCACATCCTCAGGGAGCTGCTGTGTTCATTCTTTCCCCAAAGCAAGTCCTTGCCTGCAGTGCACGAGAAACCTAACAGACAGGCAGGAAAGCAGCCTGCTCAGGCTCCAGAACTTCCCCCAGGCCTCGACCTGTCCACAGTCTTGGCACTCGGCACATCTGCACAGGTGACAGAGGTCTCATGGAATCTCCAGCCGTAGGTCCCATCGTCAAACTCTTGCTTATCTCACCCAAAGGACAATGACAGGGACAGATACTTCTCACTGGTCCTCACCCTGTTTTCTTCTTTCCCTTCTAGATATATGGCTTGTTCTTTCCCTCCTATTTCTGGCTTGTTTTCGACTTTTAGATTGTAAGCCCAGGCTCATCTAGGAGTCTTTTCTTTCAGCATAATCCATTGCCTCCTTTCTTTGAGGCACTTCCTGCAAAATATAATAATCTCGAATTGTCTTTTTTATTCTTTACAAATAAGGAGACTGACTTCTTTTTAGTATCTCCATCCCCTAAGAGCAGCAAGGAAATAGGTATGTTCTCTTTGCCCAGGATCAGATGCACGGAAAATGAGCAGGCGGCCCCCAGAAGCTGTGTTTGGGGTCATGTGTAATACACCGAGATGGACTGAGGAGCAGGCAGAGCTGTTAGTAGCCTGGGTCTCTGAACAAAAAGGCATGGAAAAAAAAAATCTCTGGAAGCTAAGACATTACTGGAAATGGAACAGCAAGGAATCTGCATTTTCAAGTCTCTGCATGATATTGTGATGGATCCAGACAGGCCTGTGCCCCGCAGTTTACACGAGGGCCCCTGCAGCATACTGGCCGTGGTTCATGGTCGCGGGGCCTCCTGCTTTCTACGCGCGCTGGGAGCCAGACACACTGACATTTTCTTCTTGGCACTGTGTGTGCTCAGTTCATGTAGGGATGCCCTGACAATCCCAGGGCTCACGTACATGTAGGAAAAATGTAGGAAGGTTCTAGGATCTGTTGATTTCTCTCTCTTCTTCTTTTCCCCCATAGAGAGCCAAGCTAAGCATGCAGTGAGAAACAAAGGAAAAGTATTCACTGTCAGTCCTCTGAATGAAAAGAAGTTACTAGTGAACCATCTCAGGCCTTGCATTGATCATTAATGATCTAAATGAAGAACCAGAGTGCGTGAGGTTTGCTGATGGTATAATCAGCGCCAGTCAATAAGAGTTGCAAAGGAATAAGGGCATTCCAGATGGGCCGGAAAGTTAGGAAATCTAATGAAATAACTCCTGGGGATATTGGATTTGTGAACCCTTCAGGCAGCCTTCAGAAAAACACTAAGTGCTGGTGTCATGAGTTCAAGAAAACAGCGGCCAGAAATCATTCTGGGACTCTTGTTTACATGTTCGCTACTTCACAGTATGTTTGTGGAAAATGAATAAACATGGCACTCAGAAGCCACTTTACTTTTTTTGCCATAATTATCTGAGAGCAGCTAATGACTTCGGATTAGGTTTCTGAGAAACATGAAACCACGTGCGAGTCTGGACCTCATATTTTAGTGTGTAACATGGAATTACGGAATTTTCAGTATGCGCATTCTGACTTTGCAAGGCACGGGCAGGCCAGGTTGAGAATGCATCATTCTCCTCCTCTCTGTCAGACGAATTGTCTCAACGAGGAAGGTCAGGAAAATATTGATGCATGATATCAATAATATTCAATTTGCTTAACACATCCTTCACTTGCTTCCTCATTGCCCATTCTACTCTCTTCTCTCTTTCCCTTCCTTGTTTGGTCCCTGCTGTCTCCACACACGTAGGTCAGGCTTTTATTTAACTAAGCAGCCCTTATGCACAGCCTTAAGTCCGATTCTCTCCAAGGAGATGTGGGTCTCCAGAGCAAGAAGGGCCCAGTGATGAGGGATTCCAGGATCCTGGGCAGACCAGACCAGTTTGAGCTGGAGGAATGTGATTGTTTCTTTCAACTCCTCTGTGGAGCAGCTGTCTAGGACAACAAATTAAGGGAGGAGATACAAAATGATAGGCCTGTCAATGCAGGACAAGGGAATAGAAAGGCAGCATCACAAAGTAGATGCTTTTCAGTGGTTGATAGGATGAGGGAAAGGATAGGAGAAAAAAATGACATGTGGCTACCCCTCCCCTCATTCCTAAGCACCACTTCCCCACTGCCCCACCCCCATAGCATCTTCCTCTCACGTTCTGTCTTTCTCACACTCACACACACAAGCATACATGCACACGACCCCAGTTTCTCTCAGTGTAGGAATTCTTACTTGTCTGTATATCCCTGGAGGCTTTCCCATGGACAAGTGCTGTGGACTGAATGTTTGCCCTTTCCCAAAATTCATGTGTTGAAGCTCTAATCTTCAATGTGATGGTATTTGGAAGAGAGGCTTTTGAAGATAATTAGGCCATGAGTGTTAAACCCTCAAGTATGGAATTAGTGCCCTTATAAGAAGAGATGGAAGAGACATGATTTCATGCAAGGATATAGCAAGGAGGTGGCCGTCTGTAAACTAGGAAAAGGGTCCTCACCAAAACCGTGACCATGCTGGAGACCGATCTCAGACTTTCAGCCTCTGCAATTGTGAGAAATAAGTGTTTGTTGTTTAAGCCACCCGGTCTATGGTATTTGTTATAGCAGCCTGAGCAAAGACTGTAAGCAATCATTAAGTGTCAAGTAGATTACTCAAGGTGAAGCATTTTAAGATAGTGTTTAATTTTAATATCTACGTAAAGTGGTAAATTGAAATAGAAAGCTCCATCTTCCTTATGATGATGACCATTTTGTAACTTGGAAAAGATGTAAAGAAAATATTTCATAAGTCAAACAAAAGGCTCCAAGCAACAGATCCGTATTTGGACTTGAGTCTCCAGTCCCTGTCCCTAACTGCAGCTCTGTGCTGCTTCTCAGTCCCTTGCAGAGGTAAGGGAGGGTACAGGAGCTGACACGGGTCTGGTGCATAGTAAGTAATCACTTGGTGGTATTAATGTCTATTGCAATGACTATTATTCTAATTTTCTCTGCTATGTGTAATTAGTCTACTCAATATATAATTCAAGATTTGGAAAATGGCTAAAAAGATAGCCAAAGGAAATAGGATGAAGTATCAAGCAGTGTAATTTAACCATGAGTTTAGAAATGAAAGCATAGTGCAGACCCCAGCCTTGAGCTGACCACAGTCACTTGGGGGTCTGACTCAGCAGAGTTGTGCCCAAAGGCAGCTGGCTTTGGGTCACCCCTGAGCCCCTCACCTACCAGGAAGGTGTCCTTCCTGAACATAGCCCACCCAGAGATGGTTGCTTCATATGTTTCTCCGGTAAACATAAGTAACAGTGGACATTCTCTCTGTAAGCAAAAGCACAGACTCCTCTTTCATTGGTAATTCAACAAATGTTTATTAAATACCTACTAAGCCAGGCATAGTCCTGACCCCCAGCCTCCTCTTGCTACCAAGAAAAGCGGGCTGACCCCACTGCGGTGGGATGCACATCATCACTTCTGCCTCCTGCTAGCAGCTGCCTCTGAGGCAACATCTCACTAGTCCAAGCGGAGAGACCCCTGTGTGCAGGGAAATGCTTCTCCAGTGGAGAAGGGAGCCTCATGGAGAATTCTGAATGGACACAGAATCTCCTGCTGCCCTGGGAAACCAGGCTAGATGGACAGTCTCTGCCCTTGGGAAGATGAAGCGAGGGGCGCCTGGGTGGCTCAGTCGTTGGGCATCTGCCTTTGGCTCGGGTCATGATCCCAGGGTCCTGGGATGGAGCCCCACATCAGGCTCCCTGCTCAACGGGAGATCTGCTTCTCCCTCTCCCACTTCCCCTGCTTGTGTTCCCTCTCTAGCTGTCTCTCTCTCTGTCAAATAAATAAATAAAATCTTAACAACAACAAAAAAAGAAGATGATGTGAGAGGTATCCCAGAGTGAATTTAGCCAGCTGGACCTGAAGGGACCATGCTGGTATCAGAATAGAACATTTTTCTCAGACTTCTTGATGATTCCGTACCTACCTTGACTGGTCTTTTGCTAGTCTTACCGACAAAAATGTACCTTTTGTCCTAAGTCTGTCCTACGTCTGAACCTGCTTGTGCGTAACCTGCCTCTTGCAAAGGGAGGTGAGCAACCTGTGTTCCATACTCAGCTTTGGCACCTTTCTTCGACCTTGACCTGCCACTGGCCAGCAACCTCAGCCTGACCTGTCTCCCCCCCAGCCAACCACATGTCAGCTCAGCCTGAATGACCCACCCTTCTCAGAACCTGGCCAGCCAGAACACCCAGCAGTCATATAATTATGTGGTGAAAATAAAATAACCAAGCACTCTAATGATACATAATGCATAAATGCCTAAATATATGTGTAATTTATTAGTAAAGTAATATGCGGTAATGAAATAATAATAAGAAATAAAGAAAGAAGCATTTTTCACATGGAGAGGAATCATTTTTTATGTGGGAAGTATATAAATTTATTAAGTAATTCTCTGTAGGAAAATACAGTATGAGCGGTTATGACAAGATGGTCCTCATCTTCCCTGTCTTCATTCTCTCTGGCATTTGTCACATCATGTCCTTCTATGAACCTTGTAGTTTCTACTTTGCATATGTATGTTTTTTCTCCTAGCCTCTAAGGATGTCTCCTTAGTAAGCCACCATCCAAAGCATCAATTAAGCACCTGCTTATCCATAGGAATTTTTCAGGGACTGCCTTCCCACATATTTTCTATTTATGTGTCATTGCGTGTCTCTCATTTCAGACTTTCCATGTGTTTCCCAATCTATTTTGTGCCACACTCTCTCTGTGGGTTATTCCTTATATCTCCATGTTTATTTATACTTCCACCTGTGATTCTATCATCGAGATTGTGATCAACCTGAATTGTTTTATAATTTCTGGTACAACCTCTATCAAGAATGACATCGAATTTAATTGTAATAGATTGAGTAGATCAGTTAGTATTCTATCTGTGAAGTTAAGATGTCTTACTATGATTCTCTGCCCCCACAGAATATAAAACATACGAGTTGTGTAGAACTCTAGTTTTCTGGAATAACACATGGCTTGCTCTATTATGGGATATTTGTGCAAAGGTACATAAGCTAGGAATGAATGGTTTGATTTCATTTCTTGTCTATTGTGTAAACCAGTCCTGATTTTCTTCACTTCACTCAGTGACCTATAGATCAGTGATCATGTAAGGGCTGCCTAGACTAATGAAAAATGACTCAATTGAACTGAATTGAACTAGGGTGAATGGTAGAGAGAATTAAATAGAGTTTTAAGGCATGAACACTAATGAACACTGAGAGATACAGATTCATCTTTCTTGACACCAGTATCTGTAGGTACTTCCTGGTGTGATAGCCTCCTAAGAACTTGGAACAACAATAAAGCAGGGAACAGATGGATTGGGCATCACTTGATGATTTAGGGCTATGGAATTTTCAGTTGCATGCTGATAGACTCTGTTATAGTGGAAATCCATGTGCTGAACTCATTGAGATATCAGGCTCACCCACGCAAAACCATACGGTCTCTACTATTCCAGGGTAGGGGTTGAGGTGTGTTGTGTGGCCAGATAGCAAACAAATGAATGAACTAGCCTCCAGAACTGCACCTAAATGCTTTGGGAATGTCAAATAGCCATTTTACCAGAATAAGGAGTATTGGCTTACCATCCAAATCAATCAAGATGACTTCATTTCATACGTTGATAGGCAACTGTTGGGTAGCTTCCAAATGTCCCCCACGGTGTCCTGATACTCTTTAGCCAATAAAGACTTTCCAGGAATCTGACACAAATTCTAGTTCTATGACACCTTCTCCCTCCCCAGACACCCAGTGCATTTAAAGGATTCAATAGGTGTGATTCTTTCATTCAAACAATACAATGGAAATGTAAGTGATTCTAAAGGGAGAAGAGAACAGAAATAGAAACCAAGGACTGTGCAAACTGAATCAAATGAGATTTTTTAAAAACAATCAATCTCCAAAGCTTATTTTCAGAAGAAACTGTCTTCAAACTGACTCCTACTGAGTAACATAAAATGAAAATCCTTTTGAGGCTATAAAAAGGATGCACCAGCTTTCCTTGTTTGGTACCACAACTTTACTATTGTGAAATGTCATCTCTTTCTGTGCTAAATTTTCTTGGCCTTTTTTTCGTGTGATGTTAATGGGATATTTTCAAAATGCCACATCTGTCCCAAGCTACAAAGAAGCATTTATAACCATAAGTTTGTAGGCTTGCCTGTTATAAGAGTTTTAAATATGGACTCTAAATATTCTACATCTTTCAAAAGCATTGATCGCCATTGATCAAATAGGACTAAACTGCTTTTGAGTCTCTTTGGATCCCTTGCATAAATACATATTGAGGGGCTGTTTTAAATGTCCATTAGATCTTAATGTTTCTCTTTAGAGCCATTACCATTTATCATATGACTGTAAATATAGATTCATGGATGTTTAAAACACACATTATTTACCTGGCAAGGCTTAATGGCTCCAAAAGATGCATTAGAGTCCATTTATAACTCCTCTCCAAGAATAGATCCTGAACACCTCCCATATATGAATTTTATTTTATACTAAGGGAGGAGATAATGCTACTGAGTAATTTACCCAATGTTTCAAATAAAATATATTTTCCAAGGCATGTGCATTCAACAGTTTTGTGACTCTTTGTAAAAGTAATTTGCTTTGAGTGGTGCTTTGGTAGAAGCAGCCAGCCACGGTTTCATTGAAAGCACTTTTTTCTTCTAATAGTGCCACAAAAGAAAAACGAAAATTCTTTACCTTTATTTTTTCTTTAATTAAGTCTTTTTTTATTGAAGAATAATTGGCATATAATATTGAATTAGTTTCAGGTATACAACGTAGTGGTTTGACACATATATATGTTACAAAACGGTCACCACAATAAGTCCAGTAACCATTTGTCAACATACAAAATTGTTACAATATTATTGTATTATAATTTATAATTTATTCATAATTATAATGAGCATTATTTATAATTATAGTATATTGTATTTTATTCCCTATGCTGTACATTATTACATCCCTGTATCTTATTTATTTTATAACTGGAAGATTATAATCCACTTTGCTTCTTTTGTCCACCTACCCCCTCCCCACTGGCAACTATCAGTTCTCTGTATCTATGAGTCTGTTTCTGTTTCGTTCTGTTTTGTCTTTTAGATTCCACATGTAAGTGAAATCATATGGTATTTGTCTTTGTCTGACTTATTCCACTTAGCATAATACCCTCTAGGTCCATCCATATTGTCACAACTGGCAAGATTTCATTCCTTTTTATGGCTGAGTAATATTACATTGTGTATATACCACATATTCTTTATCCATTCATCTATTGATGGAAACTTAGGTCGCTATAAATAATGCTGAGATGAACATAGACTGTAGATATCTTTTCAGATTAGTGTATTTGTTTTTTTTCAGATAAATAGCTGTAAGTGGAATTGCTGGATTGTATGTTAGTTCTATTTTTCATTTTTTGAGGAACCTCCGTACTGTTTTTCATAGTGGCTGCCCCAATTTACTCTCTGCCTTTAGAGTAAACATGATTAGATTTTCTATTTTTATTAACATTTATTGTTTTGAAGTTCATCTACATTATGGTTAAAATAAATATTCCAGAAGACCTGGTGATGAAACATAGTGATTACTGGAACAGGACGAAAAGCCTCGTGACTTCCTCCACATGTATGGGACCTTGGTAGGCAGAGTAGCATATAAACCAGGGTGGAAAAAAATGGGCTAGCCAATAAATGATACCAGGATAATTGGTTATCCATGAGGACCAAATTAGACCCTTCCCTTACCCTGGGCCCTAAATAGCTCCCAGGTGGATTAAAAAATTAAATGTGAAAATGGAAAACATTAAAATTTTTAGAAGAAAGCATCAGAGAATATTTTGGGTAGGAAAAGATTTAAGGTACAAAACCCCACAAAGTTAAAAGAAAAAATAGATAAATTAGGCTATCTTTAAATGTATAACATCTCTATAAAAATGTGTACCAAGTGGAAAGATCATCTAGAAAAAGCCTGTGTGAGGTGCATGCGGACCTGCGGGCCTCCCGAGTCAGCTGCCTCGGCCCTGTTCGCCCCTGCCCCACAGGGCCCCGTGGTCCTGGCCAAAGGCCTCCTTCCCGTCCCAAGCCCGGGGAGGGATTCCAGCTGTGGAAATAAAACTGTTAACAGTTGTCATTCAAGAAAAAAAAAAAAGTATATTATGTAACGTATGTTACAACAGAGGATTAGTAGCCCAAGCATATAGATAACTTCCACATATTACCAAGGAAAACCAAATAACAGAATTGAAAATTGGGTAAAGGGTAGGAGTTACAATAATCGTAAAGGAGGAAACCCAAGTGTCCAGCAAACATATGAAAAGGTGCTTTCTCTTCCAGGATGATCAGGTAAAGGCAGAATAGCCCAGAGGAATGCCATTTTACCTCATCGAGTATGCAGAATTGAAATGTTTGAGAATGCCAAAAGTTGGAGATTGTGAGGCCACAGGAAAACTCATGCGTTGCTGGTGGGAATTTTAATTGTCCTCACTGCCTTAGATGTATGAATCATATTGAAGGTGTGCATTCCTGACTCTCTAGCAACTGGCTGCTAGTTACATAGGCTAGAACAACCTTTGTACCTCTGTATCAGTACACAAGTCGATGGCTAAGGATACTCATGATTGTTTATAATTGTGAAGATCTGGAAATAGTCCCACTGTCCATTAATTGGAATTGTGGAGTAGTCATTAAATACAAATAGCATTTTGCTAAATATACTAATAGCAAAAACAAACAGACGTCCTGAGTGGAGTAGAGCTACATACGTCAACATGGATAAGTTTCAAAGAAAGAACGTTGAAGGAAAAATGAACAAACTGGTCATTTAAAGTTCAAAAACATGCAAAATAATCCTTTATGTGCTATGGATTTATACATATGAAGGGGAAAACAGAATATTCAAGGGGATGAAACACTGACCCCAAGCCAGTCCTTAACTCTGGGGAGACAACTGAGAGAGTTACATTGGGTTCTTCAATTTTATTTTACATTTGCTTTTTTCAACATTTTTCAAATTAGAAAAAATCTGGAGCATATATGGGAAAATACTAAATTTGACAAAGTTGGGTGTATTTGGATGTTTATTATGTCATTATCCTATCTTTTTAAAATTCTTGAAATATTTCCCATTTAAAACAATTTCACATCAGTTTCCTTCCCGACTCCCTTCCATTCCATGTAGAACTTCCCAGAGGCAATCCTTATGAACCACCTGTTTCTTCTAGCAGTTACTGCTCCATCTTTATCTAGTTAAGGTAGAAATTTGTCTAACTGAAACATTATCTATTTCTCATGATGAAAGCTAATGATTGTCTTCACTTTTACCACGTCCTATCTTCCCTCCACATTTTTGAGACATAGTTACATCAAGATTTTTAGTTCCCTTATTGATCGTATTGAGTTTTAGGAAACATGATATACTTAAATCTTAATTTCTTGTGCCGTCAGTGAGAGAGAGTGTTTCCTACTCCTCTACTTTCTAAGATGGGCCCTTCTTACTGTTTCCCTCTCCTTCCCCCTCTGAGACTTTTTGTTTTGTGCTTTGACATTATTCAGGTTGATAACATCTACATTCTGCTCTGTAATCATAATTAAATCTTTTGTGCTTTGTCTCTGAGCTAATTCTAAAGGATCAAAATCAATAAGGAATATTTATGTTATTGTGATTATTTAATGTGATTTAAAACAGATCCTAGCAGTGTATCATGGTTTTATTACTTTTCTCATAGTGCTTTTGTTTTTTCTGGAAGTTTTAATTGTCTTTATTTCTTGAATTAGCTACCATTATTATTTTCTGAGTTGCTCAAATATCCCATAAGCATTCCATTTGAGAGGCTGATATGATTAGAGAAGTTTTTTTTTTTCTTTTCTTTTTTTAAGTAGAAGTGAATCCGGACAGATAACTAAAATAGCCTACTAGCCTACTAAGTACAATGTAATTTCTGTCTCTAGCAATAAGCAAGAGGGTATACATAACTGATCTAGACTCGCTACCAAACAGTCCTCCTATTTCATGTCATTAAGTAACTAATTTCAACTAATATTTTAATTAATGTAAAATGCCAGCAATGATGTCTGTCTATCTATCTACCACCTATCTATCTAATCTACCTACCTACCTATCTGTCTGTGTTAGTTTTGTGTTGCTACATAACAAATCATCACAAACTTTGCTAATAACTCTGTAGTTTCGAAGTCTGGTTGACCTAGGTGGGTTCTTAGGGTCTCACAAGACCAAAATCAGTGTGTTAGCCAGGCTATGTAGAGGCTCTGAGAATGAATCTGCTTCCAAACTCATTCACATGGTCAACAGAATTCCGTTCCTAGTGGTTTTAGGAATGAAGTCCCATTTCCTTGCCGGTTGTCTTCTGACGGTTGCTGTCTGCTCCTGGTGGCCACCAGTATTTATGTTTACATGGCTGGCTCCATCTTCAAACTTGGAATCTCTGACTTCTAAACTGCTATCAGTTGAAGAAAGCTCTCTGCTTTGAAGAGCACCTGTGATTAGATCAAGCCCATCTGGGGCTTTAATTACATATGCAAAATCCCTTCAAAGCATCACCTAGATTAGTGCTTGATTGAATAACTAGGGTAGGAAAATCTTGGGGGTTAAGGGCATCTTTAGAATTTGGCCCACAACTCTATCACCTTCCTTCCTTCACCTACCTATCCACCTACCTACACCTAATCTACCTATCATCTGTCTGGCTGGCTAGCCATCCATCTTTCTAAATATATGCCCATCTCTACACCATTTTATTTCTGGTTTTGTTCCAGAAAGGATACAAGTTAGTTTTTGGACTTAGAGAAGACAGCATGCAGTAAAAGTAAAGTTAAAAGAAAAAAAAAATGCACAAAGATAACAAATGCTCCTGACCCCTCCATCAGTGTAGAGTAAAGGAGCAAACATCAGCCACAGAGGTAGTGAACTACATCAGACTGTAACGGAAGAATGCCTGGTATCACTTTCCTCTATCTAGATGAGCTAGCAGCAGATCCAAAGTCTGCAATGTGAAGCTCTGATGGGAAATTGTGTGAAAGCTGGGCAGCACAAAAACCTCTAGCCTTTGTGTCTGGGATGCCAGTAAACATCCAGGAGTAATTTGTAAGCAGTATACATTGATCAATTTTTGAATCCTTTTATCCAAAAACATGCAGTCAAGAAAGAAGGATAAGTTTATAGAGTAGGGACACTTGTGTGGCAGATCAGATGATTCTGCTGTCCACCTGTATGAACGCATCTCTGATAATGCATACCAGGGACTGGTGCTTAAGTAGGCAAATGGAGAGCATATAGGCCCTTCTAGAACTGATAGATTATGCACTTAGAAGAAGCAGGATCTGGGAAGAATAAGTGTCTGGTCCCAAGTAAATGTGAAGTACCATACTGCTATGCTTTTTTCAGTTTTTTGTTTTTCTTTTTTAAGATTTTATTTTATTTTATTTATTTGAGAGAGAGAGAGCACGATCGGGGGGAGGAGCAGAGTGAGAGGGCGAAGCAAACTCCCTGCTGAGCAGGGATCTCAATGCGTGGGGCTCCATCCCAGGACCCTGAGATCATGACCTGAGCCGAAGGCAGATGCTTAACCGACTGAGCCACCAAGGTGCCCCCCCCCAGTTTTTTTCTTCCTAATACTTTTGGAAGTATACAGCATACTATGTGCTTTCACATAGAGAATGATACTTAATCCACACACGAGCCCTTGTGAGTATGTATCCTAATTCCTGTCATGCGGAGGAATAAAAAAGAAAGAGATAAGGAAATGGAAATATAACCTGCATTGTATGGCTGTTACTAAGTACTGTACCAGGTGCCTTTCATATTTAATTTTATTTATTCCTCCCAACTCCATTTCACAGGTGGGGAAATCAACACTCAAAAATGAGATAGAACTTGCCTGGTGTCAAGCTAGACTTGGTGAACTTGGACTGAACCCTGGCGTATGTCCTCAAGAGCTTCTCTGATGGGAGGGCAGCTTGGGGATCCCAGAGAGGTGCTTTAGAGGTTCCATATATGTAGGGGAAATTTTCATTTTTTAATGCATCATTTAGCTGTATGTTAAAAATATAATAAAATACACTCAGCAGTGTGATATTCCAAATTTTAACACACTAGAGATTGCATATATGACTACTGCCTGCCCTGCAAAATAAAATGACAGTAACAAACCTGCTCTACCAGGGTCCCCTGTCTCAGACTCTTCTCCATAGCCCTTAGCACCTCCCTGTTCCAAGCCTCTAATGCACACCCAACCAATCAGCCGATTGTGAGATTTCCTGAATCCTCAGCCTGGGTCAGCATCCCAGCTACACTCATATAGCACCTATTACAATGATAGTTAAACAATAATTTGTGTAATTAATTTCATTTAATGTCTACCTTCCCTGCCAGATTTAAATTACGCAGGGTGACAGAGATAGTTTCTCACCACTGTATCTCTAGCGGTGACTTATTGAATCTATAAATAAATGCCAGGTTAAATCATTTTTGTACAGACCTCAGATCAAAGCTTTCCTTCCATCTCTATTTAATTGAAGAGCGCCCTGAGATTATAAGACATGCTGTCATGCTGTTAAGGAACTGTTACCAACCGTGACTCCTTTTCAGTATGAATCTAAATTTCTTTTTATATTATGAAACCAACAACAACAAAAAAACGGGAGGGTTGGCAAAAAAAAAAAAAAAAAGGATATTAACTTCCTAACTACCGATCTCAAATTTGGGGGTTCATGAAAACAGCCATATTGTTTGGTGATTGACTATATAAAATAAAGATTATAAATTTGAAATTATGACATATATCTAGCTTCCTAAAACCCCTCTTTAATCTGTTTTATATAGACAGTGTAAGATTTAATTTGAAACAGAACTGAATAACTACTGATGTAACTTTCAAAAAAATAATGCTGGGCATAGAAGAGGCCCTAATTAAAATCTAATATAAGAGAATGAATGATTGAATGAATGAATAGAGGAATGAATGAATGCTCAGCTTGGTGTTAGACTGGATGTTTGTGTACCCTCTAAATTTCCCATGTTGAAACCCTACCCTCCCTAATGTGCTGCTATTGGGACGTGGGGCCTTTGGGAGGTCAGGGTAAGATGAGGCTGTGAGGGTGGGGCCCTCATGAATGGGATCGGCGCCCTTATAAGGGTCAGGAGAGCTAGCTTCCTCTCTGCTCTCTGCCATGTGAGGATACCATGAGAAGTCAGCAGTCTGCAACCCAGAAGAGGCCCCCCACCAGACCTGCCCATGCTGACATCTGATCTTGAACTTCCAGCCTCCAGAACTGTGAGAAATAAATGTGTATGCTTTATAAGCTCCCCTGTCATAGTACCTTGTTATAGTTGCTCAAACAGACTAAGACATTTGGTGAATGCCTACATCAGCCATTGTGGCTACTGTTTTCCACTTTATTCATCACCATGTTCCTCCTTTTACTTTGTATCCCCTTCTCTCTTCCCAGTTACATCTTTCCTTCAGTGATGAAGCTTTATAAAGCTGTAGTAAAGGTGTACCTTTGTAAAGAAGCTTGTTCCTTTAGAGATAGCCTCAATGTGTCCCATGCAAATTTCTCTTCAAAATCTACTTTAGAAGGGCAACTAAGAAGCTCCGACTTCAAGAAGCCGGAAAATGTGAGACCACAAACCTTCCTTTTGGTTTACAGACAACAGAAAAAGCAACAGAGGCTTTTTTATTTTATGAGGTTTTTTTGTTTTTTGTTTTTTTTGTGGGTTTTTTTGGTAATGTTTGTGTTTTGACTTTTAAAATTATTAGGATTTTCATAAATATTTGAACCCTGTGGAAATAATCTCATCAACATTCTATTTCTAGGACTATAAAGCAATTACAAGCTTGAAAGTGCTATTTTATTGTAATAAAAAGGAGAGTATTGGTGATACGTGGTTTGTGGTTTATTAAAGCCAGCTTGCTTAGACTTTAAAATGAGTAATTGCCAGCATAATTACTGTTTTACATTAGGTGATCTGCACGGGGCTGTTTCAGTGAATCCGTCTTTCTACAGGTTTATGGTGCTCTTGCTTGCAGGACTAAAGAAAATGTAGTTAAGTAATTTAGCACCTCTGCCGTTACCTATAACTGTGAATCTGCCTTCCACAAAGTTGTCCTAGAGATTCTTTGAGTCAAGCCCAGACAAGAAAACCCACACACTCCTGGCTGCCTGAGAGCCCAGTCTCCTAACACCCTCTCTGCCCTCCTGTGTGTCTGCGGAGAACTCCCAAGGTCCCAGGCAGCCACATCTCTCCCTGGCCTCAAGGGGGCGCTCTCTTGCGCTCGCTGAGGACGTGTTGGCACCTTGCGGCAGGTGTGTGTCTTCCCAGCGCCACATGCCAAGACGTTGGTTTGGCTCACCTGTCCTTTCCCAGTGCTCCTCCTTCCTATCTTCCTCTTTAGGTCCCCCGAACCCTGGAGGCAGTGATAAAAGAAGTCACTCAGCTTCTGGAAGCGACCTAAATATTCTCTTTCTCTAAACCCCTCTACCGTGTATCGGTTCCAAGACCCTGTTGTCACACATGTGTACTTACTATAGAATTTGTTATGTTCTTGCACTTTTCTCTCCGAAAAATAGATCACAAGCTCCACGAGTCCATGGCTGTCTTCTTCCCTTTTGTATTACTCACAGCTACTTGCCTATCTATAGTAGGTGGTAATGAACTACACAGAGACTATAACCCTGCAGGCTGCTTCTGCTGGGTCTGAAGCAGCTGCTGAAAGCCCCGGGGCTGGGGGGAGGGAATCAAGCCGGGAGAGGCACGTGTCTGCTCTCCTTCCTTCCCTGGGTTTGGTACTAGCTTTCTTTTTTTCTCTTGCAGTTTATGGGGGTCAGGGGGAAAAAAATGAACGGACAGAGAGCTTTTTAATGACATGCTAGTCATCTTCCGTGTTCTCTCGAATTTCTTTTTAGGTGAGCTAACGTAGCTCCTTAGTTATGGTTAGCCTCACTGATGAAGCCCCCGAGGGCCTGCTTTGGTTTCTATTTCACCATCTTCTGCTTTCCTCCTCATCCTGAAATGGTAAAACGGCAACACGTACTGTGACCAGAAGTCTCTTCTGTTGACGAGAAGCAATATGGAAATAAAGATTTTCTTCTTTTGTTTATAATCCTTGTATCTTCATAGGCCTCTGGCTCCTCAGACGATGACATAGATGTGCCTGGTAGTATTTTGAAGTTTGCTGCTCACTTAGGAAATAGTGTTTTATGTCATTCATATCACACGTTTAAGGGTGTCATTAAAAGAACAATTCACATTAGCACATTTTCCTGTTCTCTCTTCATTGCGTATCTTTGTAAGAGCTCAATGAAAGACTATGTAATGATAACCACTGCGGGAACTGAAGAAAAAATCATACAGTTTGTACAAAGACACATGGTGAGCAGATAGTCGAGACCTAGAAACTGAATTAACGAGCAGACTAGGCAGCAAAGTTTTAAATTCTTCAAAACCCTCTCACACTGATTGCCTCTGTACTGAGGCTAATGATAATTCCTCTCCAAGAACAAGATGTTTATGTGTTTTTATGGTGCATTATCACCTGAGTGCGAGGTGCTTAGACATATTATTTTAGAACAAGACACAGCATTTTTATATCTTTATCTACTTAATGACCTCATATTTGCCTCTGCGGGTGATTTGTGTTCCAGTCAGGAGTCTTCAGGGATTAACCACACATGAAGTGTTGTCTCTGAGGAAGATTTTTCTATAACCAAATTAAGCCAAGCTAATTAGAATGTTCGCATAAATCACAGTATTTGTCTAATAATAATAATGTCTAAGAAATTTATATTCAAGGCAAATTTACAGACACATTCTCTTTATGGAAGAAAACACACCTCAGGTACTGACTTACTGAGCTAAAGGCAAAGGAGTGCATCGGGTCCTGGGCTATAATGATCTATTACATACTGATACGGATTTCTTCCGTCATCCCCATGCACTTCCACGGATATTACCTTAGTTGGTTTTTTCAGTATTAGGAGGATTCTTATATAGTCTACATGACCTTATCTGAACCCTTGGAGTCAGATGTATTTCTTAAACAAAAGGTTTCAGACTTGTAAAGGTAATATTATACATGTATCACTTATTACATAGCATCTGGGGGATGCACAGGAGATCCCTGTGGTCAAGCTCATTGATATTGCTGCAGTGAAGCTCATGAATAGTCACACCAAAGAAGCTAAATAATAAATTTAAAGACTCTCATATCGGTTTACACCAGGTTTTGCCAATAAATGATTTAGGGGAAAAAATCGGTTTTCAGAGAGTGGGGATTTGGCATATAAGTAAGGTGAAGAAGCTATACAAAATATATGTCAAAGACCCATGTTTCGGGGCGCCTGGGTGGCTCAGTTGGTTAAGCGACTGCCTTCGGCTCAGGTCATGATCCTGGAGTCCCTGGATTGAGTCCCGCATCGGGCTCCCTGCTTGGCAGGGAGCCTGCTTCTCCCTCCGACCCTCCCCCCTCTCATGTGCTCTCTCTCTCTCTCTCATTCTCTCTGTCTCAAATAAATAAATAAAATCTTTAAAAAAAAAATAAAAGACCCATGTTTCCACTAACAAAAGCCAAAAATGTTCCATAGACATCATTTATTAATTTCTTATTTAAAAAAACCCCAAATTATCAATACCCTGTCCTGTTTTTCATAAAATTTTAATCATTCTGCTTGGGCCTGGCTGCCTTCTTTTTGCATTCACATTTATATTCTTCTCAAGAATCTTTACCCTGGGATCATGACTCTTAAATTTCCAATTTTTAATAGTGAAAGGAATATATGCTGTGGAGCCAGACAGATCTTAGATTTTAATCTAATTTTAATTCTACTGTGACTGTCTGTAATATACTTGACTCTTGATACCTCATTTTATTCACCTCTAAAGTGGGAATAATAATATTTCTCTTACAGGGTTTGCGAGGATTAAATATATATATGTATAATATATATTATATATATATACATACACATATATAAGATATACATATATACATATTATATGTATATATATCTATGTATATGCATAAAATATGTATATACATGTATGCATATAATAGATACACATATAATATAATACATATATAATATGCACATATATATATAATATGTAATGTATATATAATATATATTTTATATATATATATGTTTAGCCTAAAGGCGTTTTTGGCAAAGACTGCTAATTGTGTACCCAGTGTGCCTGTTCTCTTCTTGCTTATTGGCAGAACCTTAATTCTGCGCTGCTTCGTAGCCACTACAAGGCTGACCGCCTCTCCCGGCCTTCCTTCAAGCTGGGTATATCTGTGACACACAATCACTGCCAATGAAATGAAATGAAAGCAGACGTTCTGGACAGCACCTTCCAGGAAACAGCAGTGTGCACCCTTTGTTCTTTTCCCTTCGTTCCTTCCTCCACCCTGTAGGCCTCACAAGGTGCTCCAGTAGACATCCCTGGACCATGTTGGAGGACCCCCCGCCGCCCGGGGATGGCGGCAGAGTGAGCAGAAGACAGCCTGGCACTGGGAGCAGGTGGGTGGAGCTGGCCTTCCAGCCCGCACCACCTGCTTCCGGATTTCCTGTAGGAGACAGAGAAGCCAGCGTCCATCCTGTTCCACCGCTGCTCTTGTGGGTATCCTGATGCTTACAGATGAACCTGATTCTAACTGACAAAGCTTTCAGGAAATGTTGGTTCTCCCAACCTGTCCTCATAATCTGCCCTTCATCGGTACCCAGAAGACTCTTTTTGCAGGTCTTCTGAACCTTCCAGTTGGGGCTTCCTGGTTCATTCCTCCAGTGTGTTCCCAGCCCGGCTCGTCCCCATCCCCTCTCCCGGCGCTGGCTTCTTCCTCTCCAGGCTTCACCATGATCTTGACTTACCCAGCAGTCTGTTTGTAAGGCATTTTTCATGACATTCCCTACCTTCATTTCCTCCAGCCTCTTAAAGAGCTTTTTAATGGTCTCATCTTAAATCCCTTTAATTTCTATTTTATGATTCTAGAAATCTTTTGATGTTTCATTGTGAAATACTTTATTAGGCCTCCTCTTTTTGCCTCCTCTCTTCCAAGGTCTTCATCACATCTTTGCATGCTTTCTTTTTTTCATGGTGTTACTTTTCCATTTTAGAACAAGTTGCCTCTCCATTGCTTTATTCTCCCCTTGGGATTAGACTGGCTTCTTCCCAGAAGGCATACAGTTTCATAAGCAAAGTTCATATATCCTTCACAGTGCTCTGGTGCACGTTATATTAACCGTTATGTACACTTAAAACACAAAATAGAAGTCTATATTGAATGGGTACACAAAAATGTAGACAAAGTGAGAAAAACGCACTGAGTAGCTATATGTCAACTTTGATAGTGATTACTTTTGTGGAGGCAGGGAGGGAAATGGGGTCTTCTTTGGTTACATCTGTAACTTTTTAAGCAGCTTTATTGATGTATAATTCACATACAATAAACTATACGCATATCAAGCATACCACATGATCAATTTTGACATATGTATGCACCATGAAACCACAATCAAGATCATGAACAGATCCCTCAACCCCCAAATTCTCTTTGTTCCCTTTTGTAATTCCTTCCATTGGCTCCCCTTCTCACCCTCATCCAGGCAAACACTGACCTACTCTGTGCCTAGAGATTAGTTTTCATTTTTGAGAATGTTATGCAAATGAAATCATAAAATACATACTTTTTTTTTTTTTGGTCTAGCTTCTTTCACTGAGTATAATTGTTTTGAGTTTCATCCATATTTTGTGTGCATCAATAGTTTATTCATTTAGTGCTGAGTAGTAGTTCACTGTATAGATTACCATAATTTGTTTATCCATTCAGCTATTGGTGAACAATTTGGTTGTTTCCAGTTTGGGGCTATTATAAATAAAACCGCTGGGAATATTTTATGTGAGCCCTGAATGAACATTTGTTTTTATTTCTCTTGAATAAAAACCTAAGAGTGGTATGATTAGGTCATATAGTAGGCACATGTTTAACTTTTTCAGAAACTACTGAACTGTCTTCCAAAGCAGGTGTATTACTGTATGTTCTTAGTACCAGGGTGGCGTAGGCTCTGATGAGTGTGCAGTGGTAACTGATTGTGGGTTTGATTTGCATTTCCCTAACAACTAATGATGTTGAGTATCTTTTTATATGCTTATTTGCTATTTATATATCACCTTTAGTAAAGTATCTCTTCAAATCTTTTGCTTACTTTTTACTGAGTTATTTGACTTTTTATTATTGACTCTTGTGAGTTCTTTATATATTCTGTATATAAACCCTTAGTCAGGTACGTGATTTTCTAAGATTTTCTCCCAGTATTTGGCTTGTTTCTTTAACTATCTTAGCAGTATCTGGAAGAGCAGAATCATTTAATTTTGAATAAGTAAAATTTATCATTATATTCACTTATGAATTATGATTTTGGTGTATTAAATGTGAAATTATCACCTAACCTATGCCACAAAGATTTTCTCATATACTTTTTCTATTAGTTTATAAATTTGGGGTTTTATATTTAGAATTATGATCCATTTGATGTTAATTTTTATGTAGGTACAAGATATGGATAAAAGTTAAAAATTTCTTGCCGAGGGATATCCAATGTATTCCAGCACCATTTGCTGATAAGCTAATTCTTCATTGAATTTCCTCTGTGTGTGTGTGTGTGTGTGTGTGTGTGTGTGTGTAATAAGAAAAAGGGAGAGAGAGATTTCTGACTCTCTGTTTTGTTCTGTTGACATATTTTTCTATCTTAATGCCAGTACTCCACTGTCTTGCTTATTGTAGCTTTATAATAAGTCTTTAGTTCAGGAAAAGTTTTCTTGTTATTTAGGTCAGTTGCATTTCCATATACAGTTTAGAATAGCTTTAATATTTCTACAAAAATGCCTGCTGGGATTTTTTTTAAGTTTTTTTTTTTTTTAAGATTTTATTTATTTATTTTGAGAGAGAGAGATAGTGAGAGAGAGAGCATGAGCCGGTGGGGGCGGGGAGGGAGAAGCAGGCTCCCTGCTGAGCAGGGAGCTGGATGCAGGACTCGATCCCAAGACCCTGGGATCATGACCTGAGACAAAGGCAGATGCCACCCAAGTGCCCCTGGGAATTTTTTAAGTTTCTCTTTAAATTCTAGTTAGTTAACATACAGTGTAATATTAGTTTTGAATGTACAGTATAGTGATTCAACACTTCCATACAACACCTGGTGCTCATCACAAGTGCACTTCTTAATCCCCATCACCTATTTCACCTATTACCCCCCCACCCCCAACCTCCTGTCTGGTAACCATTAGTTTGTTCTCTATAGGTAAGAGTTTGTTTCTTGGTTAGCCTCTCTCTCTCTCTCTCTCTCCCTTTTTTCCCTTTGCTCATTTGTTTTGTTTCTTTAATTACACACAGGAGCGAAATCATATGGTATTTGTCTTTCTCTGACTGACTTATTTCGCTTAGCATAATACTCTCTAGCTCCATTTATGTTGTTGCATATAGCAAGATTTCATTCTTTTTTATGGCTGAGTAATATTCCATTTAAGTTTGGAATACAAATTTATATACTACATCTTCTTTATCCATTCATCAGTCAATGGACACTTGGGCTATTTAGAACTACCCTATGATGCAGCAATTGCACTACTAGGTTATTTACCCAAAGAATACAAAAATACTAATTGAAAGGGATACATGCACCCTGATGTTTATAGTAGCATTATTTACAATAGCTTGCTGGGATTATTTTTGAAATTATTTTAAATCTATAGATCAGTTGGGGGAGAACTGAAATCTTAAAAATATTGATTCTTCCTATCCATGAATGTGGTATAACTTTCCATTAAATTTTTTTCATAAATATTTTATAGTTTTCAGTGTACTGGTCTTGCACATCTTTGGCTAGATTTATGGCCAAGTATTTCATATTTTGATATTGTAAATAATACTGTTTTTAAATTTAATCCTCAGTGTTGCTAATATATAAATAGTAATGAATTTTTAAATATTTATCTTTTATCATGAGACCTTGCTGAACTCAATTATTTTTTTGTAGCTTTCCTTCTAGATTCCATTGGATCTATTGGCAGATCCATTGGATTTTCTTCATAGGCAATAATGTCATCTGGAATAAAGAAAATTTTACTTCTTAATTCCTGTATGTCAATCCATATTGCCCTCTAGTATCATTTTCCTTATGCCTGAAAGACTTCCTTTAACATTTCTTTGAGTGAGGGTTTTTGGTGATGAATTATTTCACCTTTAGTATGACTGAAAGAATGTTTTACCTTTATTTTTGAAATATATTTTCACTGTAGCTAGTTTTTATTTTCTTTTAGTACTTTAGGGTTTTTGTTCCATTTTATTCTCATTTGTGTTGCTTGCAAAGAGAAATCTACAGTCATTGTTTCCTCTTCACTCTTTGTTATATGTATTTTTTCTCTGACTGCTTTTAAGATTTCCTCTTTATCACTTTTTTTGAGCAACTGGATTATGATGTGCTTTGGTGTAGTTTTCTTCATTTGTGTGTGTGTGTGTGTGTGTGTGTATTTTTTCCTGGCAGAGTTTGCTTGGTTTTTTTTGAGCTTCTTGGATTAGTATGTTTAAAGTTTCAACTAATATTTCCTCAAATATAATTTTAGTTTCTCCTTCTACAGTTACATATATGTTATGCCTCTTGGAGTTGTCTGATATCTCATGGATATTCTTTTTATTAAAAAAAAAGTCATTCCTTCTTTGTTTCATTTGGATAGTTTCTATTGCTATATCTTCCAATTCACTAATCCTTTCTTCTGCAATCTCTAATCTGCGGTTAATTCTATCCAGTACACACTTTTATCTCATAAATTGTTTTCATGTCTAAAAGTTGATTTTGAATCATTTATATATTTTCAGTGTCTCTACTAAAATCTTGGACATGTTAAATGCAGTTATAATAGCTATTTTAGTAGCCTTATCTGCTAATTATAATATCTGGGTCAGTATTGGGTCTGTTTTGATTGACTTTTCTTCTCATTTTGGGTGGTATTTTCTCACTTCTTTGCATGTCTGATTATTTTTGAGTGGCTTCCAGGCACTGCAATTTTACTTGTTGGGTGCTGGATATATATATATATATATATATATTTTTTTTTTAAGATTTTATTTATTTATTTGAGAGAGAGAGAGGGTGTGAGCACAAGTGGGGGGAGGGGCAGAGAGAGAGAGAGAGAAGCAGACTCCCCACTGAGCAGGGAACCTGATGTGGGGCTTGATCCCAGGATCCTGGGATCATGACCTGAGCTAAAGGCAGCCACTCAACCAATTGAGCCACCCAGGTGTCCCTGGATATTTTATATTCTTATAAATATTCTTAAAACTTTTACTTGGATGCAGTTAAGTTACTTGGAAATAGATTCTTTTAGGTCTTGCATATAAATTTTTTTGGGGAGGGTGGCAGAAAATAGTACTTTACTCAATAACCTGTGAATTTTGAGATTATATTGTGTTTGACTTATAGAAACAGTCACAATTCCCAGCCCTGAATGAGAAGCCAAGTCCTATTCCATCTAATTTTTTTGGTAGTTCTTTCCTTGGTCTTGGGTAGTTTCCTTACATGTATGTGCTTTTGGATAATTTCCTCACATATATTGTCCAGCTATACTGATTATAATTGTCCATTTTCTTGTCTGTCTCCTCCATGGATTATAAATTCTTGAAGGCAAGGACAGTACCCATAACACACTGCCTGGCAAAGTGTATTCACTCAATAAATACTTGTTCAATAAATGAGTAAAATAAAGTAAGAAGGACAAAGATATGAATACTGTAAATACAAGATAGATAATCAAAGTTTACTTTTAATATCAAAGGTGAGAGAGATTACTTTCAGCCACTGCTCAGTAAATATTTACTGAATGAAAAAAGAAGCCTGTATTATATTCATTTACCTAATGTGTGTCAGACCTGTCTACAATTCAGGTTCCAAGTCATCTAGGTTGGGGAGGGTACTTTTCATGACATCATTCATTCTTCTTAAAATATAGATAAGAGATACCCTAGCAGTGAGATTAAACATAACTCAGAAGTGCCTTAAATATTAACAAAGAAAATGTTCCCTTTTTTTCCCTAATATTTAAAATTATCTTCTCCTGAAAGGAGAGGCCACCTACCTACTGTTTGAGTATTTTTCTAAATGTTACACTCTACAAAGTATAAATATAATAGTGAGTCATTTTCAGTGTTATAAGGTCAATGTTCTCAGCTTCTTTTTTTGTTACCATTCTCATAGTCTAACAAGCTCAAATGTTGAAAGGCTTTATCTGGGAACCCAGTGACTGTGGCACCTTCCCACAATTAAGATTTTAATTGATCACCCGTGGTCCAATACATGAAAAATTATCACATTCAAGGGAAAACGACAATTTTTTTTCTGGGTCTTGTTAAAAAAAGTGCTCTCTAAAAATGGAGTCAGTTATTTTTATGTCATAATATTGTTATGGAACATAAAAGAGCTAATATGTGCAAAGGGCTTGGCATATTGTAGTTGCTAAGTAAAAGCTAGTTCTACTTTAAAAAAAGGCACTTTTTACCATTCATCTTACAACCAAACTATGAATCAGAGTGGTAATGGTAATGGAAATTACCTCCTTTATTTGGTGGAGGTGGGAAAGAGAGAGAGAGCAAAAGAGCCAGATGGTTGCTTAATATCAAATTGTGAATTTTCATGCTTAGGTGAGTAATACATGACTTACCAAGCACTGTGAATCATCTGTGAGAATGTACACACGGTGCCTGAAGAGCAGGGCTTGAAGCCTCCTTTCATTGTCTAATCCAGGGAAAAACTTAAATAATAAAATTAGTATATCGGAAAGTGGGGGGAAGAGGTTTCTAGTTTCGGTGGTTAATGACAGTGCCCATGCTGGGGGTGGGTTATAGGGAGATCTGTCCTCTAGAGTAATAAGAAGAACACCCACTTAGGTTGGACTTCCAACCTCCAGAGATGCTTTGAAACAAACAGCCTTCACTGACTAAAAAAAGTAGTTCTATTCTTGCATGATCTCAGCTGATAGGGATACAAAAAGAAGCTCTGCCTTCAAAGGAGTAGAGAGAAGGCATGGACCATCCTACACTCTGAACTACAAAAACCAAGAGATGGAGCATAAACTGGATGGTATAGATGCTTAATTCAGTAAACTCTTTCAGTCTTGACTTCTATTTCACTACCTGTTTTGAGGGGCTTTAAAAATGGTTTATACTTTCTACCCTCAAAACATCACAAAATATTTTTAGTTCATTTGGTTAGCAATTGGTTTTCCAGCTTCCTCTTCATTTTCTGTGTATATAACACCTTGGTATCTCCAGCTTTTATTGTTTTACTGCTTTATTTCACCTCCGGTACATGTTCAATCCAATTGGCATGCATTTATTTTTTGAATATTTATTCTTTATGTAGAATATGGAGATTTTTAATGTAGAACTTCAGCAGTAAGATCTTTTCTGTATGTTTAACCTTTATTTCTTGCTGTTATTAGCCTTTGTATATAATATTATCTCTCTGTTTTCACTGGTGTGCTTGACAATTCCCTATTTAGTATCATTTGGAAATTTCATTAATGTACGTCTTCTTCCAGATCATTAATAAAGTTGTACCTCAAACTGAACCTGACATTTATTCCCATGGCTCCCTTCTGGTCATCTCCTTGCAGCTCAACTTGTTGCCCTTCATCATAGTATTTTTTTTTTTTTTTTTTTAGGATTTGCCAACCACTTTCCAATCCTCCAGATATTGCTCATATCTAATCATTTAAAATTAATTTTGTGATCGGTGTTTCAGAATCTAGCAAAGTGCCTTACATATAATAAGCACTAGATAAACATTAGTAAAACAAAATTGGGTCACCAGATCAGCCATTTGCTTTTGTGTGTTTAGCAACCCCATCCCTACCAAAACCAAAACAGAATGAAACAAACAAGCCAACCGAAATCGTAAGTCTTTTTTTGTGACAGACTTATTAAAACAGCTGTTAGCTATTTTCTATACTTTTGAATATTAAGGATGCTACATTTCTTCTAATAGTTTAGAAACTATCTTAATCCAGATGCTGATATAAACAAGAAGCAATGAAGATATCCAAATACTATATGTATTCTATAGCAACTTTAATATTAATCAGGTGCCTTTATAACCCTACCAAAGTCCTAGGAAGATTTGAGAGATCTTATAATAAATTGATATTTACAGTAAGACAGTACCTATTGACAGGGTTATAAGAAAGAACACAAAGAGAAGGAAAGGAAGTAAGCCTATTTTAAAAGTCTTTCTAAACTATGCCAAGAGTGGCAGAAGAGAGAAGAGAGGAGGGTCCAAGTTTAGAAGTCAGAATAAGGTTGAATTCTGACACTGCTACTCATTAGCTAAATGGCTTCAGCAGGCTGCCTAACCCCTTTCAGCCCTCAGTCTCATTGTCAGCGATAGGGGAATGAAAATATTTCACCACATGAGGGTTTGTGAATGTCACAGATGATGTAAGTCAGGCCCTAGGAAAACTCTTGGCCACCTTTCCCTAATCTCAGGAAATAGCTCCTTCTACCCCATTGCTCAGGCCAGAAGTTCAGAAGACACCTGTGATTGGCTTCCTCTTTCACCTCCATATCCCCAAATAGCAAGCCTTGTTGCCATTTCTCAAGAATACCTCCGTTCCACCCACTGCCACCTCAGTACCTTGCCCCAGGGTCCCTGCAATGGACTATGACTCCCTGTTTCAACTGAGCCCTCTTCCAGTTCACTGCCTACAAAACCATCAGATTTAACCTCTTCAAGTGCAAATCAGATCTTGCCACTCCGTTGCTGGCACCTTGCAGGGACGTCTCTCTGATTAGATATAAAATCCAGCCCCTTTGCTTACTCATGATCTGGCCTCTGCCCTCAGACCACATGCTCCACGTGGACAGGGACCAGTCTGTCATTGCAACACATACCGGGCAGTCTCGAACACACAGGAGGCCCTCACAAATACTTGCTGGGTGAAGGAAATACCCTGCACTATTGCGGCAAGGGAAAAGAAACACTTTTCTCCTAGCTTGGTCACAGACTCTCTTCCTATGTCAGTGTTCTAAAATAGATTGCTCAAAGATGTTTAGCTGTGACCAATGGTAAAACTATGATTGCTCCTATATTGTCCCCACCTCTGTTACCCAGACGCTGACATTTAATAATCATTGAGTATTCAAGAATGCAGTTCTTATAGATTAAAGCAACTATTTGTTAAAGAGGAGGGGACTGAAATTAAAATGGAGAACCTTTTGATGAACATTATATTCAAATCATTAGAATTTCATATAGATGTAATTGCTCCCTCAGAAATAGATTATATATACACAGCATTTTAAATGACATTTTTACATTGTTAAAGCACAGTTGATTATAAATTATGAGTATTTTAAGCCAGGCATGTTTCCTCTCCATCAATCAGTGTTATCACGGCCATCTTTTTAATAAGATTATTTGCTAATGCAAAACTAAAATGAGCAATGCCTGAAGCACCATTAAGGCAGAGAATGATCAAGTGACAGCAGCTTCCCCCCCCCCCCCCCCATTTGATTCTCTCTCCAGGACATGGTGTCTGGAGAAATTTGTTTTCCTTCATTCACACGCCCCAGTGTAGCTTCTGCTAATGGGTATTTTTTTTTTTCAGATGAGGAGTCATGAGTGCCTCTAAGCTTTGAGGTGCTAATCATTAGCAGTTAAGAAGCATCTCAGAGAGCAGACTCTTTTTTGGGCATTCTCCCCAAAAGCTGAAGGTTGAGATGCTGCAGGGCTATTTTGGATACTGGATTTTGATATTTATACTCATTCAAACCAAGAACATAATATACTAAGTTGACAAAGAAAGGAAAATCATCAGGCTTTCCACTGTGCAGTGGAGTAGACTGCTCAGCCAGAAAGTTCTATTGTGTGACTTTACCTGCACAATTTTTTTGAAGAGCCTAGGATGATGTATGATGAGCAAAAAACAGAGGAACGCACAAAATCTCTAAAGGCAAAATTATTTTTATTTAAAAAACCTGAGAAGGGCTGATGTCTTCTGTGTGTTGGGGATGGAATGGGCACATGGGAAGGGAATGAGCAAGTTCAGAAATGCTGAGACTCATATTAAAAGTTATCAGAAAAGCAATATGTTGATCACTCGCATCACAGGAGTTACCTATACTTATTGTCGATTAAGTAATTCTTATTCATGAAAAGCACTCACTATGAAAAAGCATCAACATATATGAAGGGGACACCTGGATGGCTCACTCGGTTGAGCATCTGACTCCATCTCAGCTCAGTCCTTGATCTCAGAGTTGTGAGTTCAAGCCCCACGTTGGACTCCACGCTGGGTATAGGGCCTACTTAAGGGGAAAAAAATCATATATGAGGAAGAATATTGAACACAAAATGTGAAAACTTACCCAAGACAAAGAAAGGATATTGGGTCAGAACACAGAGTGTGGAATTCTGATAAATAAATAAATAAATAAATAAATAAATAAATAAAAAGAGCCAAGAACTCCATCCCTGGCATTTAAGAATGGGCCCAGTCTCTCCAGACTTCCAAGATCTCTGTGCTAAATTAATGGAACCTGTGCTCTCTCCTCCCATATGCCAAGTGATTAAAAAATAAGTAAAAGCAGTAAAAGATGTGAGGTAAGACTAAATATAGCTATCGTATAATTAAGTGCAAACTGGTTAAACTCATCTAAGAGGAAGACTCTCAGATACACAACACAAAACCCATTTACATTCTGTATGAAAGGAAGACTCCAAAAACCAAGTGATGGACAAAGGGAGGAAGTCATAGGAGACGCGAAGACATCCCAGGCAGATGCAGACAAAAATAAAGATTGGCCACTATGTTGACCAGATGAATTTGAATCCAGAGTAAATCTAGACAGAGAATGGGACTTTATAAAGATACACAGTATAGCTCACAACAGAGTTCTCCCACTGTGGAGACCTAATCAACAAATAATACTGCATTGATATCCTTATGGAAATCATCACAAAAATAAATTTTATAAAAATCATCACTATAAAAGACATATAAGGCAAAATTGGAGACTTTAAGTTATTTATTAAGGTTATCAATAGACCAAATGGGCAAAAAAATAATTAAGGGTACAGAAAACCTAACCAAGAATAAGATGGATTTCATTTATATAACTATATCAGACCTGCTATCCTGAAGACAGAGAATACCTTTTTTTTTTTTCAGGTATTCAAGAAATATTTGCAAAAAATAACATATTGGCCATCAATAAAACTTCAGCAAATTCACCAAAGCTGGAATAGGACCAAAAACATTCTTTGATCAAATGTAATAAAATGAGAAATTTCAAAATATAGCTATTTTAAAAAAACATAGCCACATGGAGATTTTAAAATTTTTCTCCTAAACTGTTTTTGAGACAATAAGAAAATCAAAACGCAAACTGTAATATGTCTAGAAGAGCTTGATGAAAGTGTGATATGCCAGAATGTCTAGCATGCATCTAGTCATGCTCAAAGAAAATCACAACACTAAATAATTCACTAGGTAACAGGAAAAAAATGTAAACCTCTAACTAAGAAAAGCAAAGAGGGGTGCCTGGGTGGCTCAGTCTGTTAGAGTCTGCCTTTAGCTCAGGTCACGATCCCAGGGTCCTGGGATCCGCCCCGTGTTGGGCTCCCTGCTCAGTGGGAAGTCTCCTTGTCCCTCTCCCTCTGCATCTCCCCCCAATGGTGCTCTCTCTCTCTCTCAAAAAAGAAAAAAAAAAAAGGGCAAAGAAATACTTAAAAAGGATAGAGACAGATTTTCATGAATGGGAAAATTGAAAAAGTGTAGAACTAATAAATAAGTCTAACAGCTGGTTAACAGAAAAAAAGAAATTATTAGCTGACTTAATCATAGAAAAGAGGATAAAGCCAAATACAAAAAAAAAAAAAAAGAAAATTGACAGTGAGTGCCAATGCAGTAGAAATTTAAAAAATCATGACACTGTTTTGCTCAGCTCTATACAAACAATAAAGAATATGGATGAACAGGTGAATTTGTAGGGAATTACAGAATATATTGAAAATCTATACAGACCAGCTTTTCTATAAGAGAGATAATTTCAAAGCGCAATTTTGCTGATAGCTTAGATAAGAGAGAAGTCCAATGCTGTTCAGACTGCTTCAGAGTATAGAAGAAAGGACGACACTTTCTGTGTTATTTTAGTCGTACTGTCATCTCTGGAGGAGAATCTGTTTCTTTGCCTTTCCAGTTTCTCCAGGCCTTCATTTTTGGCTGGTGACCCCCTTCTGTCTTCAAAGCCAGCAACTCTACCCCTCTGCCCTCTGTTTTTCTGACATCTCTTCACATCCCCTTTTCTGATCTCCTGCCTCCCTCCTTTGGTTATAAGGACTCCTGTGATTACATGGGGCCCACCTGCATAATCCAGGATACACTCCCCATTTTAAGATCCTTAAGTTAATCACCCCATCCTCCTTGCCGTGTAAGGTAGTAATCACATGATCTATGGATTAGGATATGGGCATCTTTGGGAAGGCCACTTTTCTGCCTCCCACACCATATTGGCAAAGGTTAGCATATTTAATAGCGTCATATATTGGATGAAGGTGGTCAACAGGCATTCTCAGACAATGCTGGGGGTTGGTAAAACCTTTATGCACAGCCATTTGGATTATTCATAAGATTATAATTGCACTTCTAAGAATTTCTCTTTCCAATTCTCCTAGACAAGGTATAGATGATTATATATCCAAGGATACTCACTGCAGCATTTTTGTAACATTACAGAATTGAAAATAAATCATCACCAAAAAAGGACTGGTTAAATATGCTATGGTACACTGATAAAATGGAATATACTGCAGCCTTTTGTGAAAGACGCTTTTCTCTTTGTATTGAAATGGGAAAAAAATTGCCAAGAGGCTGATCATATGTCATTGTTTATAAGAGGCCCATTGTTTATGAGGTAATTTTTGGGGGGGTTTGCTCTGGTTTTTGTCTTTTTTTTTGTTTTTTTTGTTTACATTTTGAAATCAGGATGTGTCTTTCAAATAATGACCTGTCATTTTTAAATGGTAGAATATGTTTTTTCCTTCATAGGAGTGAAATAATGATGTGTTTTCTGGTTAGTGAGAACTTAAATATGATGGAATACTGTAGTTAAGTGGGAAAAAAAGGTTCAAATTAGCATGTAACTGTATCATATGTGCAACAAAATAATTATGTGTAACACACATACAATTTCCCTCTTTATTAGATCGTTACCGTCAGCATTCAAAAAAGCTTTTTATTTCTCCTATTAAAAAAAACCCAAATCTCCTTTTGATCACATTTTCTCTGTCTAGTTAATACCTCTTTTCCTGACTTTCTTTCACAGCAAAACTCCTCAAGAGACTTAATCTATACTCATTTTCTCCAGTTTCTCTTTGGCTTCTTACTCCTTAAATCCATTCTGATTCGTTTTTGTCCCACTAAAACTTCTCGTCAGTATTACCATTGACCTTGATCTTGATAAATCATTCAGCAGCATTAGACACAAATTGTCGTGCCTCCTCCTTGAAATATTTTTCTTCCATTGGATTCCAGGACACCTCACACTAGTTTTCCTCATCCCCATTGCAGTCCCTCCTAGGTCTTTTTGCTTTTTCCTCATGGTTTTCACCACTGTGACAGGACTGACAGGACCCCAGGGCTCCATCCTTGTTCCCTTTCTCTTCTCCATCTGAGTTCACTCTTGTGGGGTCTCTTCTAAACTCAGAGCTTCGAATAGCATCTATTTGCCTTTGACTCTCAAATTTTTATGTCCTGCTCACATTTATTCCCTGATTTCATACCATGTATCCAACTGTCGTTTAGCATATCTAATTTTGGTGTCTAATGGGCATCTCAAGCTTAGGATATCTAAGACTGAGCCTCCCAAAGTTCCCCCCAAACCTGTTTCTTCTTCAGTCTTCCTATCTCAGGTGTGACAGTTCTGATCTTTCAGTTGGCTGGCTAAAGTCCTTAGAGTCCCTTGCAGCCCACATTCAAGTCTTAGTCTATTTTTGTTGCCTCTGCCCTCAAAGTATGTCCAGAGTCTGGCCAGTTTCTGGTCCCCTCTACTGCTGCCATCTTGGTCCAAGTCACCGGTCAGTCTTTGGCCTGTGTTACTGCACTGTCCTGCTTAGTGTTCTACCAGCTCTTGCTTCTCTTCAGGCTGCCCTCTACAAGATATCCAGACATCCCGCCAAAAGGGAATTCAGACGGTGCTACTTCTTGCTCAAAATCCTCCAATGCTCTCTCTATTTCCTTCAGAACAAAAGCCAGTCTTATTATAGTGACAAATCACAGGCTGATTTTGTCCGTTATGGACGTGGACTTCATTTCCCACTATTTGCTCCCAAACTCGCTCTTCCTGGATGCTCTTCCCTGGTATCCACAGAACTTACTACCTCTCCTCCTCCAAGTGTGCTCAAATGTCACTTTGTCTATGAAGTTTTTTTCTGACCACTCTTAAATTTTGCCACCTATTTCTACACCTTCCAAAGATTCCCTACCACCATTCCTTGTTTGGATTTTCTCCATAATACTTACCATCTTCTACTAGACTACAAAATTAGCATATTTATCTTATCTATTGCCTGTCTCCCCACCCTAGAATGTAGACTACTTGAAGGAAAGGAATATTGACTTATTTGCTCACTGATGTATATACACCATATTCAGTGCTTGACACATATTGAATGCTAAATACATATTTGTTGAAAGGGTTATTAATTCCTCATATGGGCACAGCATACTTCTACAAGGATACACAAGTGAATGAGGAGAGAGGCTTCTCTATAGAGGGGAAGTGGATTTCTGGGGGACAAATAGGGAAGGGAAACATTTATTATTCTACACATTTTGATCTTTTAATTTTATGCTATTTATATATTTAAAACAATAAAATAGATCATTTACAAACAATGAAAAAAATATTAGGTAAAGGCTTTGTCTCAGCTGGGAGTTGGGGCACAGTAACAGATTTTGAACCGAGAATGTGAAATAGCCCATACCCATTCGAGGTCACCCAACACTCTTTGCTCTGGACATGTCTCTGTTAATCATATGGTAATTTAATGTAAGTCAGTAAGGAGGAGTGTTGGTGATATTCTCCATCATTAGATCATTCTTTCTCATTCCATTAACTCATTTGGGGGGGTGGGGAAGGAGTGCTTTTTATTTATTTTTTTATTAAGTTTTTCTTTATTTTGATTCCAGTATAGTTAACATACAGTGTTATATTAGTTTCAAGTGTACAATATATAGTGATTCAGCAATTCTGTGCATTACTCAGTGCTCATCATGACAAATGTACTCTTAATCCGCTTCTCCTATTTCACCCATCCCCCCAATCACCTCCCCTCTGGTAACTGTTCTCCATACTTAGAGTCTCTTTTTGGTTTGTCTCTTTGTTCATTTGTTTTGTTTCTTACATTCCACATATGAGTGAAATCATATGGTATTTGTCTTTCTCTAACTGACTTATTCTGCTTAGCATTATACTCTCTAGCTCCATCCATATTGTTACAGATGGCAAGATTTCATTCTTTTTTATGGCTGAATAATATTTTATTGTATATACCACTTCTTTATCCATTCATCTGTAGATGGACACTTGGGCTGCTTCCATAATTTGGCTATGATGAGTAAAGCTGCAATAAACACAAGGGTGCATATATCTCTTTGAATTAGTGTTTTCCACTGATAGGTTTTCTTTTTAAGAGAACTTGCAGAAAAGTAGTGCCCAGAGAGACAGGGCTCTTGAGATCAGAGTCAGATTAGCTCTGAGCTGCAACAAGATTCTATCTTTTCCTCCAAGGGGAGACAGAGGCCAGTCTTAGGACAGCAGACAACTCGTTGCTCACAAAGGGATGACTCAGTGTGTCTGGCAACAAGACGGAGACAGAAACAATACTTGATTAAACAAGTGCCAGATACTAACTAGCATGCTATTGTGGGAAGTTAGAAGTAGCAGTTATGATGTTGCTAAGCAAAGGCACTTTGTTAGCATTAAGCATTTTCCCCTTCGACTGAAATATAAACCCAGAAGGAGAAACAATCCATTCTTTATTATTTTTAAAAGCAGTTTTCTGTCTGGAAAACAATTTACTGCCCACCAGAAATGTGCCTTCTTTTAGAAAAGTGTATAATTGGCTGCCATTTGACATTATGTGGCATTATTAAAGTTTTGAAATTCTCTTAATGTACTTTTTTTTTCTTGCCACTGAGCAACATTTTCACAATTCCAGATTCCCTTCCCATCCTACCTGGCATAATCTATTTTGAGAGATTTGCAGCCAGAGATGATTTTGAAAGAGTCAGGTTCTTGGTACAACTTTATAGAATTAAATGAGTCAGACTGATAGAAAGATAAAATGTATTACTACTTTGGATTAATTTTTATTCTGCAAACCACACTTGGAAGGCCTTGTCCACTAACATTGGAACTACTGGTCTATGGAAATGGAGACCCCTACCTGCCCCCTCCCCCCATTCTAGAGCAGCTATCTACCTCACTGTGGCAAACATTTATGGATCACCACTACGTCCAGAATTCACAGGACAGACCAGGCAAGTGTGGTCATGCTTCATCTTCATCTGAAAGAGTGCTGCTCGTTGACAATGCAAATCTCCAGGCTTCCCCCATGACCGTCAACTTCCCCACGATTCTGTGGCTCACTTAGGTTTGAGAACTACTGAGCGAGGGGGTGAAAACAGATAGAAGACCATGTCTTTGTTTCTTTGAAATGCACAGGGTAGTTAGTGGAAACAAACCCCTTGCATAGAAAGAATTCGGTTTTATTCATCAAGCAATATAGAGGCACTCAGCAAAGAATACACTTGAGTACATGGCTGGCTGAATGAACGAATTCAGCGCAGACCAGGTATGGGAGCAGAACGGGTATACTTGCTTTTTTCCTATGCTCCTCTGCCTTCTATGTGGTTCTTCGGTTTCGCAAGGTTAGCAAAACATGCCACATCTCTTTAGGCAAGATTGGGCCTCGCCACCTTTGAAGCTATACCAGCACATGCTGTTAAAAAATACAAAGTGCTTCACTTAGTCTCAGCAGATCCTAGTTACTAGATATGGCTACTAGAGACTAGAAATAGATCGCGTCACGTCCTAACCAGCAGCAGGGGGAGGGGGAGTGGAATTTAAAAATTTGAATTAAAAAATGTGGCCAAAAAGGAGACAAAAAGTAAAAAGAGGTAAAATCAGAAAAAATAGGAACAACAAAATAAAATGATTAGAAATAATTCCAAATCTATTAATAATCTCAAAAGACATAAGAGGGCCAAACACTCTAGTATAAAGTACGGAGATATTAGTTTGAATAAAAGAAAACCAAAATTCAGCTCTGTTCTCTTTACAAGCAACACACATAAAATGACAGAGCTAAAACATAAGGACAGGGAAAGATTGAAAGTGAAAAGAGGAAAAAAGATATACCAGGCAAATGTTAATGATAAATGTACTTGAGGCCACTGCAGTCATATTATTCTGTTCCCTGTAGCTGTAAGATTTCTAGCTCCTGCACATTTTATTTTATTTTATTTTTTTTTTTTTTTAAAGATTTTTTATTTATTTATTTGAGAGAGAATGAGAGACAGAGCACGAGAGGGAAGAGGGTCAGAGGGAGAAGCAGACCCCCTGCTGAGCAGGGAGCCCGATGTGGGACTCGATCCCGGGACTCCAGGATCACGACCTGAGCTGAAGGCAGTCGCTTAACCAACTGAGCCACCCAGGCGCCCCTAGCTCCTGCACATTTTAAAGGAACAAGAACACATAATGAAATACCATGGTTTCAGGTGCATGATAGTTCAGCTGAATATTCAGGTTTGTTTTAAATTCTGAGCTCATTTTCCCCCTAGAAAATGCCAATTTCTGAGTTTACTTTCATAAGAGTTATATTCCTATGATTAGAGATCTTAATTTCATTTTCTTATTAAAATGCTATAGATGAAGACACATTCTATATGAAACATGTTTTCCATAGGAAATTGCACCCTCTTTCGCTATTGCTCATGAACTTGAGTCGTTGCGAGGCTGTGAGCTAAGTGCCGCAGACGTTAACTGATGGGAGGCTAAGGACTGGCAACTTGCCCAGTGCAGTCCAGTTCAGACTGCCAACACTGGGGTGGAGAGAGACTCTTTGCAGGAAATTATGGAGGCTCCCTCTAACATTTGTGGTATCCTCCAAGCTTTATAGAGAAATGTGGCTGGTTTTTTTTTTTATTATTTTTTTAAGTGGTAATACCTTTCCACATATGGCTACAGTCATGTGTATGAGAGCTCCAAAGGGACGTCCAATCTTTCCATGCTTCACTGCCAACCTTGGATGATCAGGTCTGATTTTACTAATCCTGGGGGACATGGTGGGTCTCCTTCCAGTCAAACCAGTGGTTAAATTATGCTGTCTCAAGTCATTGTTTTTTCTGAGTTATTCATCCAGAGTGTCTCAAAAGAAAGTCATTTAATGTGGAAAAAGTGAGTGCAAAAAAAAAAGTTAAGAGGTTCAAAATTCATGCTTTAAAACTATTGAGGATATTGAACGGTCGCTTGGACTATCCCCGTATTGACTTGCCCCTGCCTCTTCGGCAGTCTTGGCACTGAACGTGTGTATTGGGAGGGAAAGCTTCTGAGGTGACCCAACTTTCCCTGGAGAACACGGCCATTAAACATCCTCTATTCTTCTCTTGTGGGAGTGCTCCATACTGTGAGTAAAATCCCGTAATGACGGTGGAAATCCTGCTTAGCGAATAACTGATCTTTCTATTCTTTTTGAAGTGGGGAAATGGGGGCATGTTTCTTTATAGTTTTTCTGGGGCTCTTAGTCCTTGTACTGTATGAAATAAACCCAAAACACAGCTTGTGGTCTTTCCTTTGTTAGTTTGACAATGAAGGTGTTTGTGAATCAGGACATTTCAAGACCGCTCTCTGTTGTAATATACATTTGGGGGTAGGGACTAATTTTTGAAGATTTATCAATCTGGTGCTTGAAGAGGCATATCACAGGAAGCGTTTTGTACCTTACAACTCTTTCCTGCCTATGATTTATTGGACCATGGCACTATAAATCATGCTTTCTGATTCCCTCTTCTCTTTCTGAAATAAGTGACTCATTCTGTAGGATCAAGCCTGTTCTTTTTTCTTTTTCTTCTTTTTTTTTTTTTTTCATTTTCACTGAAAACCTTTTTTCATCTTCCCCAACCATGTATATGTCATTTTTCCTGGTAATTCTCCCATGTTCTGGGAATGCCCATTTAAAGAATATTTCTGTAAAAGTCATATATCATCTAGGAAATGCAAAAGTAAAAGAATTTAAAATATTTGAGTCCTTAAGAAAATGCATAGGTTTCAGTATATAAGCCACATTATTGCCCGGAAACATGGTACAAATGAAATTTTATCTTATTTTGATTTTTTCCCCCTCTTTCTGTAAAGACTGTAATTTTCACTGGGCTTGGAAAATATGAATCCAGATTATCAGTCAGATCATAAACAATGTTTACTTTTTTAAGCCAAACTCCTAGAAAACCCGAAGGAAAATATTCATATTTTTTACAACACTACAGGTAAACAACAAACATATTTAGAAACTAGAAGATTTTAAAGCGAATGACAGGGTAAATCAATAACTCCCCCATGGAGGGAAGAAATGATTTTCTATTCAGGATATCAAACAAAACTAACGTGATTTTAATGGCTGAAAGAGCAGGCTCCCCAACTGCACTTGCATGAGGGGGAGGTTAAGGATTGGCAGTTGCTCATATAAATCAAGTCTGGTAAGAACCGTATGAATAAGTGTTTGACATTTTCAGTTGGAAAGGAGCAGCTTGTCTTCAGTTCTGAGAAGCCTTCCCCTTGTGACAATCATCTTTTTTCCTCTTTTGATGAACCAGATTTTTAATACCAGCTTCACATAAGCAAATGCACTGTAGTCCAGAGGGCAGAAGTTTCTGAGATGGCAAGGTAGCCAAGAGGAAAGGGGAAAATGTGACCATATTTGTCCATCAAAACCAAATCTGTTGCCTGTGTTTGCCAGCACATGTTATCTAAGCTTTTTCTACTCACTTGTGCAATGTTTCACAATTCCCAAATCCAAAGAAGCAGGGAGAAAGTGGTGACATATAAATCAGATTGCTTTCTACTTGACGTCAACTTCACAGAGGATTCTATTTTTTTATAGATCAAATGTCTTAAGTGGAAATTACTCGTTGAACAACTACTAACTCAACATTTATTGTTGAAGGCCTACTAAGTGCCCAGAAAATTCTGTGATTCATATCCAAGAGAAGATATGTTGCCTTGTAGTACAAAAGACAACTCAAAACATCTGAGTTCTCCTCCTATCTCTACCACTAGTAATGTGACCACTACAGATCACCCAGTCTCTTGGCCTTTATGAAAATGAGGAAATTTAAATAAATAGATTCTAATGTACCTTCCAGTTCAAACACGATAGCATCAGCGAACTTAACTGAACCTATATACCAACCTCTAGAAGAGGAAGTAAGAGGAGACCAAAAGGCATAAAGTAAACAAATAAAGTGCAAAACAATGGGAGTGACAAAACATGCTAGGATTTAAGGCAGTGCCCTACCAAGGTGTAAAAGTGATGACTTCTCATTTGAATAAACACACATGACTCCATGTCCATTTAAAAGAGATGAACCAAATCTCTTTGTGAGCTATGTGTCAGAGTAGAGCGGGGGGACATTTATGCTTTGGCAGCACACCAAAACTCATGAAAGTAACCTTAACGGGGTCACAGTTTCCTGAGTGAGCTGGCTTTGGCATGCAGGAAGAAGGCAAGACTTTCTCTTTGCTGAGGGCAAAGAATTTCCAGGATGGGCCAATTACACTTAATATTTATTCAGTATCTCAGAACTCATTTTAGTGCATTACATGTGTGAGGTCTCTGGCTCGCCCCTCTCTAGAGGTGGTTTGACATCGCCCCTGAAACGTCCTACTTTGACTCCAGTCATGTTCCCGTAGCCATCTGGCTGCTGGCCATGATGCAGAAGCACATTCCCTCTGGGACTCTGCTTCTACTCGTTTGGCCCTGTTCCTGCTGCCTTGCTTTCATCTGCCCGCTTTTCTGTTGCTGCAGAAAGACAAGCCCAAGCAATGAGTCGTAGCAGCAATTTCTGGGTGAACTGCCCTTCCCCACTGGCCTCAATAATCAGCTCTCATGAAAAAACAAAGCAGGCATCAGTAGGGAGTCAGTCCCCCAGACTTAGGACTAGACGCAAGAAATGCATTTGACTCTTCGAAGATGCAAAAAACTTCACTTGACAATTATCCAGACCCGCTCCCACTTTAAAGAGAGAATGTATTTTCTTGCCAAGACTAAGGGAAAGTAAAGGGACTAATCCAGGCACTTTTATATAATTACGTATCTAATCTTCTTAATAACCTTTAACATTATTTGATATAATTCCAATTTTGCAATGAGGAATTGAAGGTTTAAAAGGTTAAGTAACCTGCCTAAGGTCAAAGACTTAATGTGTGATAGAATCGGATTAAAACCCTTGAACTAAAAATTCTATTTTTTTTCCACCAGGCTATTGCTTTTTGCAAGTACATAGAATAGCAATTACCTTAGTTCCTCTCAAATTCTAAAGATCAAAGAAAGGATAGTAAAGGAAGGATATAGATACACAAGGAAAGTAGAATGGAGTAACTATATTCGACTAACGAGTTTAAGCTGGTTACTTCCAATGCTTTAGGTAGAATAAAGAAAACCATAAGTGCTTCCTCTGTGATATTGGGCTTCTATCTTTTTTGAATATCAAGAATAACAAGATTTTGGCTTCTGTATTAATCTCATGTGAAATCATGAGGCATCGCTGTAAATGTTTGGTTCATGAATATGAATGGTAATTTTTTATAAAAATATAACATTTAAACACTTGCTCTATAATTAATGTTATTTTGAAGATTTTCCATTTCCAGGTTAAGATTTCCCCTGAAACTCTAATCTAATTAATGGTGTTCTATCATTTGATTTATAAAGTGAGGGACTCACCTATAAGAGAGTCAGACTTCCGGTCCTGCAAGGTCTAATTTCATTGATAAAAAGCAAACAGCCAGTGAACATCACTGAAGACTGTAAGGTTCTCATGCCACTGATTCTTGCCATGGTACCAATAGATGTTTTTGGCTTTATGTCAGTTGTTTGTCAAGGAATTATAATAATATTTTTCAGAAAGCTTTGCTGTGACTTCCATTATACTGAAAGACTATTTTTTCCCCAACCTCCCTACCATCTGTTTTGATTCTACATTGGAAAATCTCCCTCGTATTCCATCCAGAAGGGCTAAGTGAAATCAATATGGCAACAGCAGATTGCTGATACATTCCAGCTTTTAAGTGGGATGTTGTTATGATTAACAGTGGCCCAGCTCTTACCTCTCTATTATCCCAGTGCTATCTCAGAACATTTCGGTAGCTCATCCCATTCAATTAATTCTATATGCTTCCTAAACATGAAGCATAAGGCTAAAAGAAATGTGAAGAAAAAAAGATCAATTATATTTAGCTTTCGGCAGGATTGGAATGATATGGTTTTCCCTTTTTGTCTATTTTGGTTAAAGACTGATCAATATATAAGAATACCATGTGTTTTAAAATAGGGGCAATGAAAATCATTAACAAGATCTATTATTTTACATGCCATATGTTTAGCTAGAAATTATATTGAACACTTGAGCTTTTTTCAATATTACTATCCCAAATAAGAAAAAAAAATTTTAAACTTTTGGGGCGCCTGGGTGGCTCAGGCGTTGGGCGTCTGCCTTCAGCTCAGGTCATGATCCCAGGATCCTGGGATCGAGCCCCGCATCGGGCTCCCTGCTCAGCGGGAGGCCTGCTTCTCCCTCTCCCACTCCCCTTGCTTGTGTTCCCTCTCTTGCTGTGTCTCTCTGTCAAATAAATAAATAAAATCTTTAAAAAAAATTCTTTTTAAACTTTTATAACTCCTAATTATATTATGCAATCTTTCACTGTTGATTTTTCATAATCTAGCCACTAATAAATATGTGTATCTCTGCAATTAAGAGCACTTGGGTTATTAAGGATAGCATTTTATAGGTGCACAGTTCTGGGTAACAACAAGGATCCAAGAGTGTTTGAAGTAGATTGAGACTCAGGGCCCTGGAGATGCTATAATAAAAAAATAGTGATGCTAGCCTGTTGTGTGAATTCTTCACATATGGAAGTCTCTAAGGAACAGGATAGATATTGGGAAGATATATTCAGGAGGTATTTGATTACAAGAGTCGGAAATTTTGACTAATGCAAAAAACAAAGTCATTATCTCATATAAATGGGAAGGCTTGAAGCGTATCTCACTTCACACAAGATGCAGGGCATTTTTCGTGATCCATCCCTCATCGTAGCTTGTCTCTTTCACTCTTATGTTTACTTCATCCTCTGCTGTTGCGAACAAGTATTCTCCATATGGCAAGAAAGATGGCCATGGGCATCCCCAGGTTTCCAACTGCTTTGTTTAGCAGAGTTTAAAGAGAACTTGTGTCTTACAAAGCCCACATACAACTTCCAGGACAAGATTTCTGTAACCCTGGTTGGATCTTGCATCTTCTCCTGGACCCATCACCAAGGATGGAGGAATGGGGCCCCAACGCTTGTTTGAGTGGGCTTGGGTCAGGGCTGTGCACCCCTGCGATCCCAGGGTGTTATGAAAAGGTGATTCAATTGATACAGAGGAAAAACTTCTGATCCAAGCTAATTAATTAATTATGGCTAATCCTATGTGGGACTAATCAGTCTAACTCATGTACTTATATTTAGCTACCTGGAGCTAATCTAGTTTGCAAATGTCTCACATGCAGTCCTTATATACTCTTTTGTGTGCCTTCTTTTACATAAATGTTTTGCCTGGTCTCATTCATTACAGTGTCGATTTCTGAGCTTCATTAAGTGACTGTGCCCTTCCTATAGCCTACCTTATAGTAGAAACTTAAAAATGTTTGCGAAATGTGCAGGGGCCATGCTAATCTTCTCTGTATAATTATGATTTTAGAATATGTGGTAGGAATATAAATTGGTACAGCCACTGTGGAAAACAGTATGGAGATTCCTCAAAATATTAAAAATAGGAATACCATATGATCCAATCATTCCACTATTGGGTATTTACCCAAAGGAAAAAAAAACACTATTTCAAAAAGATATATGCACCCCTATGCAGCAGTATTTACAATAGTCAAATATGGAAGCAACCTAAGTGTCCATCAAGAGGCAGATGGATAAGGAAGATGTGGTGTGTATATACACATACATACATACATACATATGTATGAAACAGAATATTACACAGCCATAAAAACAGATGAGCTCATGCCATTTGTGACAACATGCATGGACCTAGAGGGTATTATGCTAAGTGAAATATGTCAGATTGAGAAAGACAAATGCCATATGATTTCACTTGTAAGTAGAATATAAAAAAAAAAAGTGAACAAACAAAAGGCAGGATCAGACCTATAAATACAGAGGACAAACTGATATTTGCCAGAGGGATGGGGGTGAGAGGTTGGACAAAATGGATGAAGGGGAGTGGGAGATACAGGCTTCCAGTTATGGAATGAACAAGTCAAGGAACTAAAAGACACAGCAGACAACAGACATATCATATAGTCAATGATATTTTGGTAGCGATGTATGGGGACAGATGGCAGCCACACTTATGGTGAGCACAGCATAATGCATAAATTTGTTGAATCACTATGTTGTACACCTGAAACCAACATATCATGTGTGTCAACTGGACCCAAATTTTTTTTTAAAGTTTGTGAAATGAATAATAATCATGCTTTTTCTCTTTTGTGGAGCAACCAGTAGAGTTTGATTGGCACTAACTGTTCTGTCACAGTGTGAGTTCTTGCCATTTTGTCTTCTTCTGTGTTGGCATTCAGTACTCTCCCTCAAATTCCTGGCCTCTCCCCCTCCCTGCCTCTCCTATTACCTCTTAGTTTAGGAAATAAATAGCCCAGACATTTAAATACTTTTAGCTCCACAGATCTTTGGAATTCCCTCCCACTGCCCACCTTCTCTCCCTATCTTAGTCTCTTACTGAGATAGAAAATTAGTAGTTGATTCTGCAGCTGCTTGGGGATTTATTCAAACTAGCATAAAATGAGTAATTGACAAGTGTTTGGTTTTTTCCTAATACCACTGCATATATGCTCTGTGTTCGATACAAATAAATTAATTCTTTATTTTGCCTTAAATTGGTGATTTCAGTGGAATACTATGCAACTAATTAAATACTATTGTTGAAGATGATAAGAAGTCAAGATATTTTTTCACATGTTAAATGAAAATAAGCATAATATATACAGTTTAATAAGTCTTGTCATATATATATAATGATACATAATTACACACACACATATATACACATATAAATGCATATGTATGTTAACTAATTCGCCAATACACTGCTAGATACTTTGTTAGCATTTTATTTAGGATACTTGCACTTAATTCATAAGTGAGATTAATTTTAGATCATATGTATATGTGTATGTGTGTGTGCATGAGAGCTCTCCTTGTCCAGTTTTGGAGTCAATATTACATAAGCATTGTAGAATGAATGTGAAATTTTCCATCTTTTCTAAGCTCTGGAATAGTTTAAGTAAGATAGCTGTTTTGCATTGCCTTGGGTTTTTTGGTATTCATTTGTAAAATTATCTGGGTTGGTAGTCTCAAATTAGGTATAGAGGTTTGCCTAAGTATTAAATTTGTCTATGATCATTCATCCACTGAACTATTTTAAATCTTTGTTCAATTTTGGTAATTTATATTTTTATTTAAAATTGTCCCTTTCATGTATATTTTAAAATGTACTTGCATAAGGTTGTGCAGAGTCCTCTTTTATAATTTTTCTTTTTTTTTTTTTAAAGATTTTTATTTATTTATTTGAGAGAGAGAGAGACAGAGAGCATGCATGGGGGTGAAGGGCAGAGGGAGAGGGAGAAGCAGACTCTCTGCTGAGCAGGGAGCCCAATGTGGGGCTCGATCCCAGGACCCCAGGATCATGACCTGAGCTGAAGCAGACGCTTAACTGATTGAGCCACCCAGGCGCCCCTCTTTGCTTCTATAGTAATGCCACGTTTCTATTATTTGTATTTCCCTCTTTTTATCAGATTAGTCAAAATTCTGTATATTTCACACTTGTTTACTTAGCTCTCTTGTCTTTTAGTTTTCTACTTTTATCTTTCGTCTTCTCCATTCTCTTTAGCTTTATATCGCTACATTTATTATTTAACTCATAATATTCCTAAATATCATAATCCAGAGTATAAACTGATAAACTGATTTATCAATTACCCTCATCCACGGGCATGGGGATAAATCAAACTTAAAATTCTCGGCAGTCAGTATACTATTCTATAATGAAATCGAAGAAGATATTATTTTGTGTAAAAAATTTTTAGTAACTGCAAAATCTCCCACAAGTGTTTTGCCTATAATAAATGCCATGACTTTAACAGGAAGACAGTTGAAATAATCAGAAGTTCTCAATTCCTTCATTTACACATTTAAATTATCCTGGTGCCATTAGAGAGACCTTATAGCAGTTACCACACATTTCAAGGCTGGCAGTTGGTAAAAAAAAAAAAAAAAAAAAAGTCACAAAGTGATAGTTACATGGCCCAACTAAAATTACTATCCTTTGAAAGTTGCTGCTATACAATTCTACTTCACTCCGCACAAATCCCGAGGAAAACCAGCAGTTATGAGACATGCTGCATTTTCACTCCTGCAGCCTCCAGGGGCCTAGGGCCCGTGGCCTTCACATCGCGTCCAGTCCTAGACCACCACTTCCTTACTGGGTGGCCTTGACAAGCCACAGCCTTGTCTGTCTGTCTGTAATCGTGAAGTGAAGACAAAGGCATGGCCACGTACTTCATCCCAATAACTCATTCATATCATTACATCAACAGGAGTGTTATTATTAATGAGATAATGCTTTTAAAATTCTTTGTATGTCTTTGACCAAGCAAAAATAAAAACAAAGAAGCAGCTATTTTTTTTTTTAAAGATTTTATTTATTTATTTGAGAGAGAGAATGAGATAGAGAGAGAGAGCATGAGAGGGGGGAGGGTCAGAGAGAGAAGCAGACTCCCTGCTGAGCAGGGAGCCCGACGTGGGACTCGATCCCAGGACTCCAGGATCATGACCTGAGCCGAAGGCAGTCGCTTAACCAACTGAGCCACCCAGGCGCCCAGAAGAAGCTATTTTTAAAAGAAGAAATGCTCCACTGGCCTTGGACTCAGATCTGAGTCTGACCCCTCTGCTTTCTGTTGAGAGGACACAATTAACCAGGAAGACATTCAAGGAAGCCTGGAAACTTTGCCTAACAGGGGAGGCCAGCCATGGCATAGCGTGCGATGAAGTATCATCTGCGTCCTTTAAAATTTTGTCGACCTGAGTTGAAATGTAGGTGAAGATTTTAAAATATAAGAAAGAAACATGTCAATAGCATTTTCGTGTTAAAGAGAAAAGAGCTTAGTTTTTTTGTGTTTAGAAAAAATTAGAGGCTCATTGAAACACCTTCACACAACACAGAAAAATGTAAAATTAAACCCGCTATTTTCTCACACACAAAATGAAACATAATCTCGCTATGCCCTTTCCAGACATCTGTGTATATGTTGTCTATATTTGAATTAAGGGAATCACACAACTGTTTGGTCCCTCATCATATGTTGTGAACATTATCTCAGATTTTTAAATAATCTTTAAAATAAAATGGGTACAGGTGACCTGCTGTTGTGGTTTGAACGGTGCCCCTCTTCCCAAAATATGTCCACTTGGAACCTATGAGTAGGACTTTATTTGGAAAATGGTCTTTGCAGCCATAATTGAATTACAGATCTTGAGATGACATCATTGTAGACTATGGGCTATGAATCCAGCTTTGTCATTATATGAGAATGGCAGAGGGAATTTAAAAACACAGACGAGAGGGCCAGTGAGAAGAGACAGAGAATGGAAACATGCAGCCACCAGAAGCTGGAAGAGGCAAGGGACAGAACAGGGCATCTAAGGAATCATAGCTAATGCAACGATTTTTTAAAATTTAAATTCAGTTAGCCAACAAATAGTACATCGTTAGTTTCAGGTGTGATGCAACGATTTTATTGAATATCGTGTTTAAAAGAACAAAAGCTGATTTCCAGGTTAGAGATACATATTGTATGTATATTGTATACTGTATCCTCCCTCTTTAAGAAGACTTTGTTCTATGCATCTACATATAGTACATATTATATATATATATATAACAAATATACACACATAATCTAAGGTGTGTATCTATATATAGAATTATTCTGAATTACAGAAATATAGCATCATTTGCATAACTTGCATATAGAAAAATTTTGAAGCAAATAAGTTAAAAACAATCATAAGCTGACCAATAAATTTAAGGGCAAGATTATTACCAGTACTGTTAAGCTACTTGAGTGGTCTTCCTGCTCCCACATAACCCTGAAATGTAGCTACTCTCTGACTTTTTAAAATCATTTCTTGTTTTTAAAAGTTCTAAAAATATGTATGTTTTCCTAAATACTGTATTGTTTTTCTTTTGAGTTTATATAATGGTATTATACTCAATGTAGTCATTTTAGAGATGCTTTAATGAACATTTCTAAGATTTATCCACATGTTACCTTCATTTGTGTATGTATTTTTTCTGGATGGACTTTGGAGCTATTTGAAGCATTTTGCTAATAGTTGTTGTTTACAACATGCTTGTGCATGTACCATTGTATACAAGGACTTGCAGATTCTCAGGGTGCACCCATGTTTGGGGTACAGGGTAATGGCAAATTGCTTTCCAATGGGTTGACAGCAATTAACCCTTCCTCGGGCCAGTGTAGGGAACTTTTCTATTGTTCCACATACTCTCCAAAACTTGATAGCGTAAGGCTCCTTTATTTTGCCAAACTAGTGAGTGTAAAATGGGATCCAGTTATGATCTTATTTTGCATTTCTCTGATTAATAGCTGAGTTGAGCATTTTAAATCATTTATGTTCTCCACTATGTGAGATGTTTATTCACATCTTTTGCTCATTTTTCTACTGAATCATTTGTCTTTTTCATATTGACGTTTAGGATTTCTGCACATATTTCAGATACCTTATCAATTATATATGTTGTAAATATCTTTTCCTCCTTTGTAGCTTATCTTTCACCATCTTTAGAATATCTCTTAATGATACAAGTTCTTAATGGAATGTTATTAAATTTTTCTATTAATACCTTTGTTTATTTGTTTGTGCCTTTTAAAAATGCTTTCCCACCCACAGTGGGACAAAGATACTTTCCTGTATTTTCTACTAAAAGCTTTAAAAGGTTTACTTTTTATACTTAAAACATGTAGAATTGATTTTTGTGAATGGGGTGAGAAGTAGTGTTCAAATTTCATTTCTTGGGGCGCCTGGGGGGCTCAGTAGTTTAAGCGTCCGCCTTCAGCTCAGGTCATGATCCCCTGGTCTCAGGATCAAGTCCCGTGTCGGGCCCCCTGCTCAGGGGAGAGTCTGCTTATCCCTCTGCCCTTCACCCCGCTTGTGCTCTCTCTCTCTCTCTCAAATAATAAAAATCTTAAAAAAATAAAAAAGCAAATTTCATTTCTTTCCTCATGTCACCAACCAATTGTCCCAGAGCATCTTCTTAAAGAGGCATCTCTGTTCTTAGAGATTTGTGTTGCTATCTGTGTCATAAATCATCTATCTGGTCTCTCTATTCAGTTTCATTGGAGTTTGTTTTGTTTTATATATCTCTGTAATTATCCTACAGTGTTTTCATTGCTATTGCCTTCAACTGGTCTTGTGGGGCAAGTCTTTGCAACTATTTATCTTTTTCAGTAGTCTGGGTTGCCATTTTGCTTTTTAATGCACATTTAGAATCACCTAAGTAAGTTGCTTTAAAAAAGAATGGGGTATGGATCTTTAGATAAATTTGGAGAGAACTGTATCTTATAATAGTGAGTCTTCCTATCTCTGAACATGTTCTATCTCTTCGTTTAGTTAGGACTTCAGTGTCTTTCTTTTTTTTTTTTTTTTTAAAGATTTTATTTATTTATTCATGAGAGACAGAGAGAGAGAGACAGAGGCAGAGGGAGAAGCAGGCTCCCCGCGGAGCAGGGAGCCCGATGTGGGACTCGATCCCAGGACCCTGGGATCACGACCTGAGCCGAAGGCAGACGCTTAACCGACTGAGCCACCCAGGCGTCCCAAGGACTTCAGTGTCTTTCAATAAGGTTGTAAAATTGTTCCCATAATGGCCTACATCTTTAGTTAGATTTCTGGATGCTATATATTTCTATTGTTATTTTAAATGATATCTTTTTTAAAAAAATACATTTTCTCAATCATCACTAATGGCATATAGGTTAAATATATTGATCTTATTTCTAGACAGACTGCTAACTTAATATCTCTAATTATTTTGGGTTTTTTGTGTGGATAATTATATCATCTGTGATGACATTTTTGTTTTTCCCATTCCAATTCTTATATTTTAAAATTTGGTTTCCATGTATTACTACATAAACAAGAACCTTGAATACAACCTGCATAGAAGCAGACAGTGTCCATACTTCTCTTGCTCTTGATTTTAAAGTGATTGCTTCTAACATTTTACTGTTAGGAATGTTTTTGATCTAGATTTTTGGAGCTACTCTTTTTTTTTTTTTTTTTTTGGAACTACTTTTAATTAGGTTCAGGGAGTTCCCTTTTATTTCTAGCTTACCAATGATATTTATCATGAGTAACTCAATTTTATCACAGATTTTTTTCATCTTTTAAGAGAATATATGACTTTTTCTTTCTTTTTTTTTACTTATTAATGTGGTGAATTGTATTGAAAGACTTCTATCAAAACCACCTTTGCAATTTGGGGAATTTTTAAGTGATGAATGGTATTAAATATTGTCATTGTTTTTTTCATCTATTGAAATGATCATATACTATTTCTCCTTCATTTAAAGAAGATAGTGAGTTATATTGATTCATTTTCAAATGGTAAACAAATCTTCCATTCCCTGATAAACCATATTTGCTCATGATATATTATCTTTTTTTTATATATCAGGGATTCACTATCACTCATATATGAAGTCTAAAACACACAGAACAGCAACAACAAAAACAAACCCATAGAAAAAGATGAGACTGGGGGTTACCAAAGGTTGGGGGATGGAGGAAGGTGGTCAAAAGATACAAACTTCACCTTGTAAGATAACTAAGGGCTAGGAGATGGAATGCATGATGACTGTAGTTAACACTGCCAAAGAGCTAAGAGAAGGTTGTTAAGACGGTAGATCCTAAGAGTTCTCACCCCAAGGAAAAACAATTTTTTTGTTTCTTTTTTATCATATCTGTATGAGAGGCTGGGTACTAAATAACTAAAATGATAGTGGTGATCATTTCACAATATGTGTGAGTCAAGCTGTTTTGCTGTACACCTTGAACTTACACAGTGATGTACGTCAATTGTATCTCAATAAAACTGGAAGAAAATGAAGTCTGTATATATGTGGTGCATATATATGTAAACTAATGAGACTGAAGTCACATTGCTCGCAATTTCAATGCACAGATAGTTAGGTATATGCCGTCAAATGAGAGTGGAGGAGGTGTTAAAATTGTTCTAAATATTGACAGTGGTGAGGACGCAAATTCTAAACTTTCACATTGGATTTGCTCAACACAGAGAGGGAGGGTGGTGTTTGCCCTCATGCCCATCTCTCTCCTAGGTGATGTCTGTGGATTTCCAGCTGGAGCCTTACTCTCTCTGCTTCAGGTTGTCCTTGCCACGCTGTGAATAAAACTAATAAAAGATTATTCACTGGCTCAGCGGCTTCACCCAAGACTGCTTCCTTTTGGGAGAATAAGGTATATTTATTTGAAGGCCAACCTGTGCTTTAAGCACTCAAATCACTGACTCTAAATAATTAATGCTTACTAAATCTGTCCTGTGAGAACTGAACATTTTAAGAGGCTCTGCAAAGCTGACACGTGTTGTGTCTTTCTTACATTTCCTTATTCCTTCTGTCGTTCTTTCTCCTCTTCTCTGGATCTCCTCCACCCGTGGCTTGTAGTCCGCCATCTTTCCATTTCCGTCCTTTACATTTCAGAAACAATAAAGTAAAAAAACCAAAACGAACAAACAAAAAGAACCACACCACACAGACGCTGGTACTGATGTTTTCTCCCCATTGGGTCTTTGTCCCAGTGACAATTTAGCTCTTTTTGAGACAAATGACTCACATGTATGAGACTCTTTGGAAATGAAGTGAGTGTGGGTACAAGGCATGAGCAAGGAACACGGAGAAAAAAATGTGGCCTACTAAAAAGTTTCTCAAGCCAGTTAATTTTACAAAGACTAGTTTTAAATTTGACATAAGCATATATAGAAAATGAGGCCGCATGGTCTAGCGGTTGAGAGACCCAGACCAGCTGCTTTCATTCCCCAGCTTCGCCGTGAGGAACGCCAGGGCTGGGACAAGATTCTTCATCTCCTTTGGCATCAGCTTCCTCCTCTATAAGTTGAACATAAGAACAGTACCTACCTCCTAACACTGTTGAGTAAAAGCCTTAACATTTGTAAAGTGCTAAGAATAGCGTTGGATATATAGCAAGCACTGTATAGTTTCCTAAATAGATGAAACTAAAAGAGTGGATGGGGAAAAAAAATTGGATAGGAAAGTAACACACAGGTCATATTACAACAATGTGCTTTTGGAAGATAACTACTCTAAAGTAACCTTGAAGTTAGAAAATAAGCATATTTTCTGGCATGCAGAAAAATAGTAGAAGTGAAAGAAATTACAATAACTTGCAATTATACCTCCAGAATCATAATCATTTGAACTTTAATTAAGAAGAGTTCAGGTTATTCTTAATTCAACGTTTACTCACATTTACTTCTTTAGATTCTGCGGACTTCCTCACACAGTCCTGCTCCTTCTTTAAATATTGTAAAGCTTTTTCTCTTGAGTACACGAACAACACTAATTTTAGCTCCAATTGTTATATTTTCAAAGAAGCTAAAAAAAGCATTAAGCCTGAGTGTTTTCAAAGGATGATTCTATAACAAGACATGAGGCTATGGTTAGAAAGTGATTGGTCTTATTAACTGGGGAGAGAAGTATGGCCTGATAGAAAAGGAGAAAGGGAACAAGCGACGATGATATCTTACACTTTCATCTTACGCTTCCCCAAGCACCTGAAACCAAGTCTCATTACCATTTCTTCAAGCCGACGAAGCAAGTGAGATAGCCAGTTATGTGTGCTTCCCAAGGTCGTATTCCAACTTGCTAACATAGCGATAAAAATCCAATATACTTGATTAGTGTCCGCTGCCCACTCAACCTCCCAGCATCGATTCTGAGCGTGATGTGCAAGGGAGATGGGCAGGATGATCTTCTCGGTCTTTCCAACCTCGCCATCTTACTCAGTGGCTTTCCTTTTGTTCAGCCTTGATTGCATCTCAACAAGCTTTCCTTCACACCATGTCCGTTCGGGCAGAATTCTCTCTGGTTCAGGGGTCAGAATGAGGAGTGTGTTCCCTGGCTGGTCTCAGGGGCCACTTTGGCTCTTTGTCACCCTTTGTGCACCTCGTGGGGCAGAATTTAAGTCCTCACAAATGTTTTTGTGTGTTTTAGGTCTTTGTTTCATTGATCGCCTTCCCTGGGAATGCCTGTCATGTTCGCAGATGGTTTCAGAAGGTCTTGAGGATTTCGTTAATTTTTTTTTCCATTTTTTTTAAATTATGTTCAGTTAGCCAGCATATAGTACATCGGATTTCGTTAGTTTTGAATGAGTTTTGTCCTTTTTTAATTCAAGTTTTAACCCCTTGGCCAGGACTTTAAACCCAGTTGAAGAGAAAGATCTAGAAAGGGCCTCCGACCTGTCTCCGACAGGTAGCCACTAGCCATATGAGCCTACTGAAATTGAAGTTGGAACTTAAAGCAACCAAAATTTAAAATTCATCTCTCAGTTGCACTGGCTATATTTCAAACACACAGTAGCCAACGCATTATCTTTCTCAGCTTCCGCCTCAATCTATTCATCTCTAGAGTGGAAAGGCTGCATTAGGTGACTCTAAGAACCCTCCTGCACTAGCATTTAGTGATGTTTCCAGTAGATGACTGTAAGATCCCTCTGGCACTAACATTCTGTGATTTTTTTTTTTTTTTCCCGGCATTTTTCTTGGGCGTGGCAGTAGTGCCTTGGGTTCCGTGAGCAGTGGCTCGCTCGCTCGCTCTCTTCATCCAGCAAAGTGTACCCTTCTTCTATTCACCTTGTATGTTGGACCCAAAGGCTTAACAAAGAATATGGTAATGTATTCAATAAAGGCTTTGTGTACTAAATATAGCCTCCGAGTTTTAAAGAGCTTTTTTTTTCTTTTATGAGTGTAGGCAGCTGTTTCACCATGAAACAGGTCTCAGATAGAGAGGAAGACACATTCTATTTTGAGATAAAAGCTTCATCTGAGATGTAGAAATGACACTGTAATAAATGCTATTATAGTTAATGAAATCAGGGTAGCAACTGATTTTTGTTTGATTTGTATGAGGCAAATTCTTCCAAATTTCCAGGTACACATTCTGAGCATAAGCCAGCAGTAGATCCTATTGTCAATCAGTCAGAACTACAGGTTGGTCTCTGTTCCTTTCCTTTTTTTTTTTGGAGCCCGGAGGTTATAAGAAAAATATATGTTAAAATCACAGAGACTAGAATTTTCCTTTCTCTTCCTGCTACCTACATGAAAGGGCAGCAATTAATTATCCAATGGGAAACATTTCTGAGCCTCAGTTTACGAACAAAAATCATATAACACAAAAGTTCTGTTTATATCCCTTTGAAAAGTAAATGTGACAATATGGTGTTAATCTAAATCTTTAAAAGGGGAATTTTAAAACCTCGAAGACGGCAAATTTCCAGAGTGCTGATTATATGTGCTAATTGTCTTTTGCTTCTTATTTCAGTCCCTTAACTAGGAAGATTCTTAGCATATGTCTATTGCCCCACTACCTTCTTCAGGCGGAAACCCCCTTGGGTGGAGTTGCCTGAGAAAATCATTAAGTACAAGTTTTATGAGCCTAGGTGGGATAACATTTGGAGATGACTGATTACACGATTGCAGCTAATTGTTTGTGGGACTTGGAAAGTCTCTAACATCTTTAAGGGAAATCCTTCCGCTTGTAATCCATCAAAAGAATTGCAGCTTTCTCTAAGGATAAGCTTCCTTTGGGGTGTCACTGAGAAGTATTTCCAAGGCAGCCTTGCACCCGCTTTGGTCTTTTTTTTTTTTTCTGATGAAAATAATCACCCCTTTGTCACCAAAATACAATTTATGACCACAAGGCCCTCCCCTGCTAGGATGTTTGCCCTTCGACAAGATTATTTGAAACCTCTTCCAGTTGCATGCCAGAAATTATGTGCTAACTTTGTCTCGTTAGATCCCTACTGATACAGATACTTAGCACACAGGTGTAACTCACTCCAGCAGTAGTTTGCTTTTTTTTTAAATTAATTGTTATGAATAACATACATACATTTATTTGTTTGTTTGTTTGTTTATTTATTTTTATGATGGTAAGGACGCTTAACAAGAGATACCCTCTTAACAAATGTTTAAGCGTTCGATACAATATTGCTAAATACAGGCACAGTGTGGTACAGCTTTTGAGCTGAGGCGATCCACGAATGAAGTGCCTTAGGCATTTGTAACTTTAGTGTATTTTTATGCAGAGTATAATTATTCCCCTATTTTTTTACCATCTATTCGTCAAAGGCTTCGAGTGACTTCCCTGAGTTATAGTTAATAAATAACCGTTAACTGTGAGATTATAGTGATGGTCGCGTTCCTGGCATCCTCAGCCTGACGTCAAAGTCCTATCCATGCTCTTCTCATTTCACATCTGCTACAGCTCCTTGCTAGTTATGTACCAAGTATCCAACAAATATTTTCAACAATTCATTCAACAAACAATCCCCACAGACTCCTCTATGTGGAGCACTCTGACTAACACTGCACCCCACCCTAAGGCTTAAGAAAATGAAGATCATCTGTGTCTCAGTCTATTTGACCAAAGCTCTGTCTGCTCGTTCTCATTACCGTTACTCTGGGAAAATGTGTGATATTGAGCAGTTATGAAACAATGGCTTTCCTGGGGGGTGGGGTGGGAGTTGTAAAAACACAAACTGTTAAGAAGATGTGGTGTATATATACAATGGAATATTATGCAGCCATCAAAAGGAATGAATTCTTGCCATTTGCAATGACGTGGATGGAACTGGAGGGTATTATGCTAAGCGAAATAAGTCAATCAGAGAAAGACATGTATCATATGATCTCACTGATATGAGAAATTCTTAATCTCAGGAAACAAACTGAGGGTTGCTGGAGTGGTGGGGGGTGGGAGGGTTGGGGTGGCTGGGTGATGGACATTGGGGAGGGTATGTGCTATGGTGAGCGCTGTGAATTGTGTAAGACTGTTGAATCACAGACCTGTGCCTCTGAAACAAATAATACATTATATGTTAAAAAAAAAAAAAAAAAAGAAGAAGATAGCAGGAAGGGCAAAATGAAGGGGGGGAATCGGAGGGGTAGACGAACCATGAGAGACTATGGACTCTGAGAAACAAACTGAGGTTCTAGAAGGGAGGGGGGGTGGGGGGATGGGCTAGCCCGGTGATGGGTATTAAAGAGGGCACGTACTAAATGGAGCACTGGGTGTTATACGCAAACAATGAATCATGGAACACTACATCAAAAACTAATGATGTAATATATGGTGATTAATATAACATAATAAAATAAAAAATAAAAAACCAGCACAAACTGTTGCCCATTTGTAACCTGTTACACACATTGCGTGAGGCTTCCATATCGAGCTGATGAAATCTTGAATTGCGAACCTGAAATAAAGCTGGGTGTGTGCCCGCTGTGGCAAACATGGATTTTGATAAAATTTCTGCCCATTGGACGTCTGGGTGGTATTCAGTGGTAAATGGTAAGTGGAAGCCATGTGGAATGGGCCGGGGTGGAGAAATTATGGATCTCAGGCTGTGGCGTGAAGCCAACCACATTCACATATTAACAAAACCTCCATCAGCCCAGAAATTAAGGCGAAGCAGGCAAGAAACTGTACACACCCTGATCTAGAAGTGAAAAAAGAAAAGCATCAGATACACAACTTTATTGAATAGATAGCCCTCACCCATGCCTGGCTTAGAACCAAGGATACCTAGAGTCCTTGGAAGGGGCTTCCAAGGAGGTAGTATTAAAAACGAGATAACATCAGGGCACCTGGGTGGTTCATTCGGTTGGGCGTCTGCCTTTAGCTCAGGCCCTGATCCCAGGGTTCTGGGATCGAGCCCCGCATCGGGCTCCTTGCTGGGCAGGGAGCCTGCTTCTCCCTCTCCCTCTGCCTGCCATTCCCCCTGCTTGTGCTCTCTCTCTCTCTCTCTCTCTGTGTCAAATAAATAAATAAAATCATTTTAAAATTTTTAAAAAATTTAAAAAACGAGGCAACTTCCTTGTTCTTCTGCTTCAATTGGAAGCCTTAATATTTTTTCTCTCCCATCTTAGCCAAGAAGGACGAGGCCAGGGACTGGAAAGGAAAACCTCTCCAAGGTCACTCCGTACCTTGTTTTCTTTTCTCTCTTCTCACTCAGACAGACAGAGTAGAGTCTGAGATTGTCATCCTCTTCTCCGACAGCTTGAGAAGGCTGTCATGATTTTTCCAATCACTAGCTTCGACACCCTCTCTTTGTTTACCTTGCCGATGCTTGCAAGGTAGGTCACACTTGCTCGGCATGCAGACACCACTCTTGACTGCCTTTGAGACAACAGATTAAGGGGAAGGGGAATGAACACTGTCTATGCAAAATGGAGCATGCTCAGTGTCCCTCCCTCAGCTAGCTGACCATGTAGGAACGTAACTGCCAACAGTGATGTGGGGCCTGAATTTTGCAGGCAGTAAAGTACATACATAAGCCTTTCTTAGCAAATGAGCACAAACTCCGACCATGTCACTTTTGTATTCTTATCTGGCATTTTCTTCATTTCTCCTCAGACACAGTTGTTTGAAGGAATAGAATTTTAACATGAATACTCAAACTCTATTTCTTGTAGTCTGACTGAAGTGTGATTAAACTCAGAAGAAAATGAATTATTTCTTGCCATGTAAGCCACAATGCAGGAGAGGGACAAAAAGACTCTTAATACCACTTTACTTTTTTGGATCCCATGAGCATGTCCTTCATAAAAGGCAATATCAAACTCTTCCGTTGCTATACAAGCAATGCCATTGATCCTGTGGACCATTTATATAAAATCTAAAATGCCAGCGATCACATTATGAAGTCCCTGGCACCTGCTTGATTATACCCACTTTGTTCACAGCACAATATTGAGTCAAGAAAAACTCTAGACCGACAATTCACAAACTTAGTGAGCAAACACATCACCTGCAGAGCTTGCGAACACAGATTCCTGGGCTCCCCTCCAACAATTTAGTAGATTGACAATGGGAAGGACCTGAGAATTTTCAGCTCTAACAAACTCTGAGGGCGTGCTGATGCTGCTGGTCCATGAACACTGGTCCTGCTGAACTCCTCACAATCGCGTGCCTGACTTAACACACACACACACACACACTCTCTCTCTTTCTCTCTCTCTCTCTCTCACACAGACACACCCTCTCCCCACACACACACACTCTCACACACACACTCTCTCACACACACATGCACACTCTCACACACACTCACATACACACTCTCTCACACACAGAGGCACGGTCACACACACACTCTCTCTCTCACACACACACACACACACACGAGTCTGCCTTTATTTAAGGCGGGGCATTTGGTAGGTTCATTTCAGCACAGAGTGGTAACACATCTTCTTTACAAGACACTTCAACTGCCTTCAAGGAAATAGCAGAGAGAGTTAGAGGCCATTAGGATGGACCGTTGAGAACATCCCTGACTTTAAAACCCCACACAGAGAAGAAGCCGTTAATGCAAACGTCCATTCTGTACTTACTAGGAACACAGTATTGCTGACACATGGCTTTAGAAGGACTATTTAAAACCTGTAGTCAATTGGTAATTATTAATATTTATTACTGCTCTGATGAAACCCTCAGCATATATTTACTTTCTAAAGGCTGGTAATAAAATCAGATAAACTGATAAACAATTAGTCATTTGGGGGACTTTCTCCCTGTTTAATTTGTTTCTCACTCCTATCCTCTCCCTCTGTGTAATATATGTTATGTATATGTGCATTTGTATATATGTAACATATGTGTATGTATATTATGTATCATGTGCATATGTATAGATATATAATAGAGACAGATGCTTATATAGTTTTGAAGAGAATATATATAGGATATATATTTTATATATGGTTTTGAATGCAATTCTGTAATATTATATATGTGTATATATTCTAGTTTTGCCAGCTAAGTTATGAGGAAGAAATAAATTATCCTCTCTACTCTACCCCTTTCTTATTTGGAACAACACAATTATATCATTAAGTTAATTATGCCAGCAATTATAAAGGATCTAGTTATTTGGGAACAGTTATTCAGAATGAATTGTTCCTTAATGCCTGTACACATGGATTGGTTTGATGGGAGAGACGGAAGTCTGTAGGTCAGTACAATATTTCTTGTTGCATTTTGCTGTCAGAAGCTTTCACTCCTGCCCTTGAAGGGCTGAGAAGTACTGGATAAACCACATTATGCCGGTCCTTATCTTTCTTATGGGTATTAAGGACAGATATTCTCATTAACTCTCAGCCTGTGAATTATGGGCCAGCCATTTACTGTACGGAATAATAAATTGTCCAGAACTACGTGTGCACACAGCTATTGGCTCTAAATATTGGCTTTCCTGCCCAATGCAGTTCAGTTGTTTGTAGAAGCCAGTGGATGAACTTATTAATTGAAAATGGATCCTGATTGTGCTTTTTTGTCATTTAGCAATTCTCAAACAATTTCTCTTTAGTGTCATTTTAATGCTGGCTTATTCTTATTTTTTTAAATGATGAGACACTTAGATATAAGTCGAACTTAACACTTTCCTGTTTTCCTTACATACCTGCCTTACAGAAGTAAGGGATTCTGGATTGGACATTATGTTTACTTCATAGGAGTCGTGGTTTTATAAGGCAACAATTTGCTTGCCACACTACGTAAAATCTATAATGCAAAACAAAGAGCACGTGATTTTCTTGGTGTGGATGAAATAGGAGATATTAGGGGGAAAAAACCTAGTAGATTCTGTGGCACAGTGAGTACTCAATAGATTGGTATTAAATTATGGATTGATTAATTATTGTGTCATAATGGTCAGGAGTCAATAGAAGTTGGAAACAGTACTCACTTGTATCAAGCTTCAGTTAGGATCTGAGGTCATCAGTTAGGGAGCTTTCCTGCAGGTGTTCTGGTCACGCCGTCAGGAGTAGACTGGATGAGGTGACACGTGCTTGGTCAGTATGTCTCGGAAAGGAAGGCCATGCTGTAGATGATGGTAGTGAATCCATTGGCAGAAATGGCTGGTTAGATCAGCAAGTTTCAAGGATACACGGACGCCCCACTTTTCTAAAGTCTGTGTTACGAAAAGCCCTACATGGGTACGTGTCTTCACTAACCGAAAGAAATCCGAAGAGGATTTTCACTTTTACAAAAAAAGGCCAAACAGGAAAATAGGTTTTGGTGAGCGTCTACGGAGGCAGCACGCCCTCTGAGAAGAGCCCCCAGCGTGGCGCCACCTAGCTCCTTCCCTGGGAACCACACTCGGCATCTGGGCATCCAGCCGCCAGAGCTTTGAACTTCAGTCTGTGAGCATCTGTGCTTTATGTCGACTTATTTTGTACATCCATTAGCAAGATATGCACTACGGTATCAGAAAAGCTTAAGAGGGGTGATTTTTCAGATCTAGGAATGCTTAAAAATTTTCCTGTGAAAATTAGTGGTAATTGCTTCTTCATTTCAGGCCATTTTTGCTTATGAAAGTTTTCATAGGAACATCCTACTTTCAGATAGCAAGGGCAGCTTGTTCATTGAAAACAAGATTCAGCTTTTGAAAGAATTCAAGAAACCTAGGTAAGCATTCTAATGAGGTAATCACTCAACTATTCACAGAAGTATAAGATAAGCAGACCAAAAATGGCTGAGGGGTTCAGGGAGTAGAAACCTAATGATTCCAGCCCCAAATCCCAGAGAGCATATGTGCATTTTAGGAATGTTGTAATAAACAAATGTTCATCGCTTCCTCTATCAAGGTGCCAAGCTTCCCGAGATGTTGGCAGCTTTGTCCTGTTACACAGAAGGCATTCTATCCTCTCTCACGCAGTTAGAGATCTTGACATGATTGCTTTTGATACTCATAACCCCAACTTGACTAACAAAAGTCCTCAAGAGATTAGGCATCAACCTTAGACAAGACTACCAGGAAGTACAATTTATATAATTTATATATAGTGTGTGTGTGTGTGTTTTGCAAGGAGGCCACCTTGCCCTTAACTTCTACTTCCAACAAGGATGGCAATGAACAGCAACGGTGAAGTACTAGCTAGGAAATACCACAAGTCTATAGGGTATAATCATGACCAAGTTTAGGCTTCTTGTTCTTTCTTTGTTGTATTTTTGTTCCTCTTTCGTATTTGGTGAAGTCTTTATTGTTTGTTTTATTTCATGGTGTTTCAGCTTTGCTTTGCTAAGGGATTATAAGGGAAGACCGTTGGGTTCCTGCATTAGCCAGAGTTGTATATGGACAGTAATACACATCTGCAGCCAAGATATGGGTGCAGGCCACTCTCCTCAAGGTGGGAGGGACCTAAGATGGAAGTGAAATTCAGCAAGGCTGTCAGAATTGGTGCTATTTAGACCAGCTGCTGCTGGCCCCCTACCCATCCCCAGTTTCTGGAGATTCACCATCCAGAGGTAAAGGTTTGCTTTATGTTAGTGGGATTTGTGAGATGCCTAATTCTAGTGCATATCAGAAACATGGATGGTAGATTCCAGTGCTATTCTGTACTCTAAGCAAACACAGTTAAGGAAAAACAAGGAGAGCAAATAATATGTTTGTCAGAGGAAGAAAATGGACCTCAGACCAAAAAAAAAGAAAAAGCTGTGTGGTTGTTGAGCCATGGTCATCAAATGCTCAGAATATTATAATATAAAAATATTTATAATAAATAGAAATAGAAATCAAAGATTCTGTGTTGGAGTTAAATATTGAAAAATTGTCCTCAGGGCACAGGTATGAGGAAATAAAATGATATTTATTAAGCATCTTCCGTGGGCCACTCATGGTGCCAGAAAGCAGCAAGTTATACAGGTGCATCATTAAATTATATAGATACATTGATATTTATGAATGGCCATGGAATGTACATTCAGTTAGAAGAGCATCCTTCCAAGTTATGGTTGGCAAAAGCATGGTCCTCCCCCCCTAAAGTAGACTGCGGTCTCAAATGCTATCTTGAGAAGTTTGGAGTTTGTTCTATAGGACCGGAAGAGGTTTGGATGAGAATTCCTTTTGCGGGAAGGGACATAGAATTCACTTTGTGGGAATTTGTTCTATGGGAATGGAATGTTACTGGAACTTTCTGGGGTAGCCAACAACTATATTGAAGTTGCATATTGGAAAGATTGTTCTGACAATAATGTGAAAATGCATCTGAGCTTACGGGTCATTTTGGAAGAAGACAGTGAATTGAGGGCTTGGACATTTTGAGTGTGAGGAGCTAGCAGAACATCCATGCAAAGATAAATGTAATCCTTGTTGAAAATGCAGGAGGTACAGAGAAGAGGGATAAAAATGTACAGTAGTGGAGTGCTCCACTCACGGAGTAGGAGTGAATATGAGGGCAGATCCACGAACACAGGTGATGTAACACACGGCTCTTTGATGCATGGGCTTGCCCCAAGATCAAGCAGGTGTATTTGCTTTATTTGAAACCTCTGATCTTACTTACACTGTTTTTTGTTTTGTTTTTTTTTTGGAAAGACATTTAAATCCTTGTCTGGCTCACCAAGATTGCAATTCATGTTGAGGTACTGGGAAGAAGCCAAGATGAATCATAAACTACAGGCCTCAATGACCTATTGTCCAATCCCAGAATGGAAATGTGGTTATTGGAATGTATTGCTGAATAACATGATTAATTTTAAAAGCCTGTGCTTGGAGCAGGAGACTAAGGCAAAGAATTAGAACCGTGAGATCAGGAAGCAGAGTGGGCAGAGGGCAAGCATGGAGATTGGTCTCAGTGGCAGGCATGGAGCACAATTCCTAAGCCAGGGCTGATATCTGGGACTCTAGCAGTTAGAACTGAGGGAGAATGGATATACCAAGTGGAAGAAGTAAATAAGTATGTAGGAAGAGAAAGTGGATAGTAGAGATTAAGGCTCCATGCAGAGGACCGACCGCACATGTAGAAAGCAGCAGTTGATAGTGTTCACACTGTATGCCACGTATTTGCTTCAGCTCAAGTTAGGGGCGATTACCCTGCATTAGTAAGAACAAGCAGCCTTAGTTGGACAGCCCAAGTCTTATAGAAAGAGATAAATAGGAGGCAAAAAGCTGGACAGGGCAGTTCTTGACATATTCATTCCAGATCAGAACTCCATTTCCTGGAATAAGAGAGAACTAATCTTCCCCAATTCCTTCCCTGTCTCTTGAGTCCAGAGCTGCAGGTCTTAACCTTGGGGTGGGAGGCACTTTCAGAATGGAGCGAATGCTAGAGACCCACTCCTCACAGAACTGCAGAGGCTCACAACCCCTCAAATATTTCCCATCATTATAGCAGTTCACAGACTCCTCTCAGCCTGAGAACACTAGTCCAGGATAAGAAGTCAGCTCTTCTACAGCACACCTCAGCTTCTCTGGGGAAAAGTCAAAGGCTCTGCCTCCCTATCTTAGTGTATGGCTGGCAGACAGAAGACAGAGTGGGGTTGAGCTTTGTCCTTGCCTTCCGAGTGTTCCTAGCTGCACATCTATGTATGGGAGAGCTCATTCTGGCAGAGGGACAAGCCTAACTGGGAAGTGGGGGGAAGGAAGAGATATTCATCAGAGCACAATAAAACAGTAGCAGTAGCAACTGCAACAACTACCACGAAGCACTGCAGGTCTGTTAACTACCAGCCAGCATAGGATACACTTTACCTTGCTATATAAACATTATTACAGCTAATTTACTGATAAGGAAATAGTCTGGAAGGAGTTTTGGCTTAGCCTGAGGTCGAGAGCTAGGTCTGCCTCACTACGAGGAATTCTTCCTTCCATACCTACAATCCCACATCTTGCTTGTGGAGGCAGTCTCTTCTTTCTGCACCTTACAGAGCAAAAATTTATCTTAACACGTGAGAGTTTTGCCAAGCTAAATAAAGGCTGCCATGAGTGCATAAATGCCTCTCTGAGAATTAGGAAAAGGCACTCCTTCCTCCAGGTGGATGCAGCCCAATGCCAGGACACACAGCTGTGCAAGTGAAGCATGGGCCAGATTTCAGCCCCCTTATCTCTTGGCCAGATGCCCTTGTGCGGTGAACAACCTACCCAACTGTACATAGCAGCCTTGAGCCAAATTCTCCAAAATGCTATCAGAGGTGAAGAGCCAAGGACAAAGCTTTGTTCTCAGGAAAAAACTGTATTGTATTCACAACAGTTTCTCAGCGATCTTGATATTCAGTAGCTGTATCTTCTTAAACAAATTGCTCTGGAAGTTTACTCTTTTGAAAAAGCATACACTATAAAAATGGAAAGATAAAACTCTCAACAGAAAACCAGAGAAGATCATAACTCTGCTGCAGTTCAGCAAATGAAAATATATCAATAATGAGATGAAGCCCAATTCAAAACAATTTATGTTGTCTTTGGGTCTCAAAAATAATCTCTTTCCCATTATTAGGAAAAACGTGAAACTTTTTTTCATCTCTCGCAAATCCAAATCTTGTTTTCAAGAGATGATCATGTTTCGCTAAAATTGCTTCCACTTAGCTATTATAGTGGAATGACAAATATGTTATTGTTGGTGTTTATTGGCATTATTATTAGTCAGTTGTCAAACCTTGAAGGAAAAATCACGCACTAAAACCCTAAAAAAGTAATCTTATTTTCATAAATATGTTCCCAAATAATTATCTCGTGTCCAGTATTCACATAGCCTTAATATAAACTTCTCATGTGGAACAAGAATGGTTGTAGATAACTTAGAAATCTGTTAGGGAAATAAATAGAAATTTAAGGCATATTTTGTGATATATTAGCATCCATATTGCTTGTGAACTTTCAAACTTGTCTCGGCTACATTGTTTGTTTTTCTAGAGTCTGATGCTTTTCTTCGGAGAACACAATCAATTTACCAATCTAGCCCTGATGCGGCCTCAAGTTTCCTCTGGTTATATATGTTGATGTTCAAGCAAAGAAAGCCATTGAATTATTTAAGAAACTGAAGGCAGTAAAATTATCCCAGAGTTAAGGATTGCCAGTTTTCTCCATATTCTCCAAAATGGTTGCCACGAACATGTCACATCGTTGCCAGGAAAAATGAATTTTCTTTATTCCTGTCCAGCTTTAGTGTCTTTCCTTGCACGTGGACGTGTGGCCATGGGTTGCTGAGTGGTCATTGGCCAACTCTAAAATAGTGGACATAAAAGGGGGAATTTGGAATTTGGGAAGCTTTATTGAGTAAGGCTAATCTGCTAATTCACTTAAAATCACTCCTTCTAAGTGGAGGGAGGAGGAACCCTCTAAATACCTCAATACTAAAATTTCTGGGTCCCTATGGTGAAGGGAGAAAAAGAAAATGCACAGAAACTATCTATGGTAGGAAAGATAAACTCTGAGAAAGGTCAGAAATTCTCCTCTTGAAGAACGGGCAGAAACATTAGACCCAGAATAATTTATAAGTAAGCTGAGTAAATTATTTCAAACCATGTGCTCAGATGAGGACAAAATAGAACACATTATTTGTTGAAGGAACAAAGAGGCTTAGGAACTAAAAGTCGTAGGTGGATATGTGGATATAATGCAAAAATATAAAAACAGAATGGATGGCATGAATGAGTGCTTACTCTCGATGCACAAAGGCTGTGGGTTGGGATCACTTCTTTCTTGGGAACCAATGGCTATAGCTAGTCTTTGGGGTCCTGACCTGGTCTGATTTGTCTGCATAATGGGTATGACTCTGCGTTCCTAACCTCCCGTCCCATTTGGGCATCAGCACTCTACCAGCTGAACATCACGGAAGCAGGCTGAAGTTTTCATTTTTTATCCGATGTTTTCGTGTCATACAAGCTGTAGCAATCTCTGACATGTTCTACCTTGTCTTCATTTCCTTCTCTGGGTTTGAAATTCAAAACAGTTTCTATTTTCCTATTAGGAAATTGTGAATCCCACAACCATTACCACCACCATGCCCTGTAACTATGGGGTATTAGACACATAAAAGGTATTTATTCTCTCTTGTGAAAGGATGAAGAATCTTTGAGGGGTTTGGGCAATGATATTTTAGTTTACAGGCAGGCTGGAGACACTGAGTCTTTATAGAGCAATTTGAGACAATATAAAGCAATTCCTTTTGCTGGGGGATTAGCAGCACAGTGTTCAGCCATGAGAACTCAAATAGGAAGAGGAGACGTGATTAAACAGAGCCTGGGAGCAATGTGCGGAAGAACTTTGCATCACAAGATCACATTAAAGCTGTTATTGATTGGATTAAGAAGAGGGTGCCTTAAAAAAATCATCATATTTGTTGTGTCATTGATCTTCACTCTGAACTCCCACCATGCAACACCTCAACACTTACCAATGAGCTCCACGACCACATCCCGAAGAAAGAAAGACTCAGTCGAAAAAGCAGAGGAGAGCCGGGCCCTGGAGGCCTCCTAAACCTTTAATATTTTCAAGCTCTCCCTGCTGTAGTCCTTTGATTCATCACTAATGGGAGATTGGAGACTGAGGCCAAAATTCACTTCCTGCTGAGAAGAAGGGAGCTTTGATATGAATAAATAAGCGGCATATTTATTTGTACTGATATCTGCTTTAACTCCTCATGAGGATCTGGGGAAAGATTAATGGTGGTAATGAAAACCCTTCGGAACTGAATGTGACCTGCTTAACTGACCTGTCTGGAGAAAGTCGGTGCTTTGGGATGTGGAGTTAAGCAGATGCAGCACAGGGCAGGAGAAAAGGGAAGGAGTTGCAATCTGCTCTTCAGGAAATGAGCTTTCGAGATCTGTAACTTTTTAAATTTTTACCTGTTTATTTTTATTTATTTTGCCAAAATGACATCAAGCATTATTTTGTCATGCTAAACTATAGTACTATATGTACACCTACCCTTAACGTTGTAGGACAGCATTCAGCTAATGCACAATAATGTTATTCTTGCTCATGGACAGATAAAGTAACTTGGCTTTGCTTTGAAAGCAGTGGAGAATAGATTTCTATTTCAAACAACTGATTAGTGGGCTAGAAAGCATTGTTCAAAATGCATTTTATAGATGTTACACATTATCCTCAAGGAATCATAAATTAGGTGCCTCAAATTGAACATGAAAACTAGAACTTTATCAACTGACTGAATTCGTTAAGACTTGATTCTCTAATTCTATTGTACCCTCTATCAAGCCTATCCTCAAGGAAGTGATAGAAATAGTGTTTCATGCAATGAAACCATAAAATCTGCCTAATAAAAAGATAACAAGGATTGAATGCTTTTGATATAGAGTACAGTATTTGGGAAAGTTCTTTTGTATATCGGGGCTGTGACTCTGGAAAGAGCCTCCCAGAAATTTGTCGGTGATTGAAGCAGTTTGCAAGAGAGATGGATGCTCACTTATACCAGTGAGAAAGACTATGCTTTTTGATCAGCACGGGCTTCATTACGGAATTTAGAACCATAATGGGTCTCAAAAATAATCTAATCCATAGCCGATGAAGTAACCACCGAGATCCGTGATAGTCATGTTTTCGTGCGCTGCAAAGCTCAGTCCCCTGAAATTGGTTCAACCTAATTCAATCAGTTGTGATCTACCAACACAGCAGCTTCATATGGTTCACCCAAAATGAATCTGAGCTGTGAGTGGGCAAAGAGAGCAGAAACCAGAGGCTTTGACCATGCTAGTGCATGAGGACTTGCTTAGGTTTTCCTTCCAAGGTCACACAGAGTTCAATGAAAGATAGAATGGCAGAAAAAAGAGACAGAAGCTCACACAAACAGAAAAGCAATAAAGGGGTACACATACACAGAGAGAAAGAGACACATAGAGAGAAGGGAAGCCCATATCTTATTGAGCATCTTCTGTAACCTGCACAATTCTCGACACACACACACGTGTACATTTCTCACAGAAGTACTGCTCGGTAGGTATTACTCCCATTTGGCATATGCAGAAACCGAGATTCAGGGTTAAAAGAATTTTCCAAAGGTCCCATTGATAGCATAGACCAGATCATGGCTGCTCCCTTGCTTAAAGAAGCAAAAAACAACCACAAAAACCAATGGCTGCCCATTGCAATGAAAATCAGCCAGATTGTATACCATGGTCTTTTGAGGCTTCATGACGCGGCAGCCTCTCTGTCTCCTCCCAGCACTCCAGCCACATTGACATCTTTACTGTTCTTCGAATGCACCAGAGACTTTCTCCCCTCTGCTCCCTCGCACTCACTGTTCCCTACAGCAAGAACGCCTCTTTTCCTAGGGCTCTGCACGGATGGTTCATGGCCATCCTTCAGGTCTCAATGTCCCCTCAGCCCCTCCTTCACTCTTCTCTAGCTCATCACCCTGTTTATTTTCTGGATAGCCCTTAACAGTCTATAACCATTTTATTTATCTACTATCATGTTTATCTGCTTACTGTTTGAATTCGTCATGAGATTTTAAGTGTCTTGTTGTCAAAACATCTATTTCACTTGCCCTTCTATTCCTAGAACCCAGCACATACCTAGCATATAGTAGGTGACTAATAATTAAATAAATTTGGGATGCAAGAATTCAAATTCTGATTTGCCCCCAAAGCGTCTGTTCCTTCCATTAGACTGGAAGGATCTCCTATTGGTGATTGCACAGATGAATGGAGAATGACACACAGGGACAAAATGCACACAGACACACACACACTCTCACACACAAAACCATACACACTTGCATGAGAAAACTACAAACTTAGGAAAGTTTGACATGTGATCAAAAAAGACTTTTTAAAAATTTATATAAAGTAAAATTGACTTTTTAAAAAATTGAAATCCAATTAACCAACGTATGGTACATCATTAGTTTTTGATATACTATTCAGTGATTCATTAGTTGCATGTAACACCCAGTGCTCATCACATCACATGCCCTCCTTATTGCCCATCACCCAGTAACCCCCCCACCTCCCTTTACACAACCCTCAGTTTGTTTCCCGAAGTCAAGAGTCTCATAGAGTTTGTCTTCCTCTCTTATTTCTTTCCCTTCAGTTTTCCCTTCCTTCCCCTATGGTCCTCTTCACTGTTCCTTATGTCCCACATATGAGTGAAACCATATGATAACTGTCTTTCTCTGCTTGACTTATTTCACTTGACATAATACCCTCCAGTTAAAACTGACCTTTTTTGTAAGATGTACAATTCTGTGAGTTTTAGCACGTGTATAGGTTCTTATAACCATCTCCACAGTCAGAGCAGAGAACAATTTCAAAGCTGTTACATAGTTTAAGTGGAACCTTTCCCCTAATCCAACTCCTGGTAACCACTGATCTCTTCTCTGCCACTGGAGTTTGACATTTTCAGAATGGCATAAATGGAATCATATAATATATAACTTTTTGAAATGGACTTTTATTCATTTAGCATAACTCCCTTGAGAACCATCCAATTTGTTGTGTGTATTGTTACGTGTCTTCATTAAGTAATCGTTCGTTGTATGGGTGTACCACAGTTTATCTGTTCACCTGTTGATGGACATTTGGGTTGTTTCCAAAAATGGACAGTTATGGATCCAACAGCTGTACATCGTGTACAAGTTTCTGCGTGAACATAAGTTTTTATTTCTCCAGGGTGAATGTGTAGGCATGGGATGGCTGGGTCAGTCCATTCTTACCACAGGAGTGGTATATGCATGTTTAGCTTGGTAAGAAACTGCCAAAATGTTTCCCAGATTGGCTGTGCCATTTTGAATTCTGAGCAGCCGTGCATGAAAGTGAGAGATGCTCCCCATCCTTACCAGCTCTTGGCATTATCATTTATGTATGCATGGATGTACATGTGAATGTACTTACCCGTTTTAGGCATTCTAGTATGTGTTTCATGGTATCTCATTTGGCTTGAATTTGCATTTCCTTGTCTTTTCATGTGTTTATTTTTATCTCTCTCTATTTTTTTACTGAAATGTCTGTTCAGATATTTTGCCCATTTTAAAAATTGAAGTTTTTGTCTTATAATTGCATGATAGGAGTCTTTTATATGTTTTGTAATTGGGTTTTTTTTTGTATGGCATGTAATTTGCAAATATTTTCTCCAGCCTGTAGCTTATCTATTCATTCTCTTGGCAGTGTTGTTTGCACTGTCAAAAATTTCCAATTTTGATGATACCCAATTTATCCATTTTTTTTCCTTCATGGATTGTGCCTTTGGTGTCATTTCTGAGAACTCTTTGCTTAACCCAATGTCAAGAAGGTTTTCACCTATGTTTTCTCAGTTTATGTTTTATATTTAGGTTAATGATCCATTTTTAATTAATTTTTGTATAAGAAATCAAGTTTAGGTCAAGGTTCTTTTTTTTCTTTTTTTCTTTTCATTTCTTTCCTTTTTTTTTTTTTTTTTTTTGGTCTATGGATTTCCAATTGATCTAGTACCATTTGTTTTTTGCTGTTGTTGTTTTTTAAGATTTATTTATTTTAGAGAGAGAGCACGCAAGTTGGGGGACGGGCAGAGGGAGAGACTCCCAAGCAGACTCCCTGCTGAGCACAGAGCCTGAAACAGGGCTCAATCTTATGACCCATGAGATCATGACCTGAGCTGAAATCATGAATAAGATGCTCAACCAACTGAGCCACCCAGGCACCCCTCCAGTAGCATTTGTTGAAAACACTATTCTTCCTCCATTGAATTGCTTTTGTGCCTTTGTCAAAAATCAGTTTAGCATACTTGTGTGGGTCTATTTCTGGGTTCTCTGTTCTGTTCCACAACCTGCATGTCTACCCCTTTGCCAAACCACACAGTCTTGACTACTATAGTTTTATAGTAAGTCTTAGAATCAAATAGTGTGAGTTCTTCAACATTGATCTAGCTTTTAAAAATTGTTTTGACTATGCTATTTGTCTTTCCATTTATTTTTTTAAATTTTTTTTAGATTATTTATTTATTTGACAGAGAGAGAGATAGCGAGAGCAGGAACATAAGCAGGGGGAGTGGGAGAGGAGAAGCAGGTTTCCCGCTGAGCAGGGAGCCCGATGAGGGACTCGATCCAGGACCCTGGGACCATGACCCAAGCCGAAGGCAGACACTTAACGACTGAGCCACCCAGGCGCCCCTTGTCTTTCCATTTAAATTTTAGAAACAACTTGCCTGTATCTGCAAGACACCCTCCTGGGAATTATATTGGAATTGCATAAAATGTGAAGATCAATTTAGGACCATTGGTGTCCTTACTATATTAAGTCATCTACTCTATGAACATGGTATGTCAGGTCAGTTATTAGTTCTTTGATTTCTCTCATCAGCCTTTTGTAGTTTTTAGCATACAATTTTGCTGCTCTTTTTGGGGGTGTTCTGTAAATGTCAGTTAGATCCATTGGTTGTTGATATCATTTAATTCTATATCCTTGCTGATTTTCTATTTACTTGTCATAGTGATAGGAGAAGGAAAAGTGTTGAATTGTGGATTGTCCATTTTTCCTTTCTGTTCTAACAGTTTTTGCTTCACAATTTTTGAAATTATGTTTTGGGTACATACACATTGTGGATTGTTATACATCCTGGGTGAACTGACCCTCTTATCATTATGTAATTTCCCTAACAATGGTAAATTTCTTTGTCCTGAATTCTACTGTTTGAAATCAATAAGGTCACTGTTGCTTTCTTTTGTTTAGTGTTTCTATGGATATCTTTTTAAATTACCTATGCCACTATATTTAAAGTAGGTTGTTTAAGACAACATATAATTGAGTCTTTTTTTTTTTTTTTGACATTCTGATAACCTTTCACTTTTAATTCATACATACCCTGTTTACATTTGGTGTATTATATGCTTGGATTTAGGTCTACCATTTTTATTATTTGATTTTTGTTTGTTTATTTGTTCCCTTGGCTCTATTTCTTCTCTTTTCTCATTCCTGTTTTCTTCTTGATTATTTGAATATTTTTTATTATTCCATTTTAGTTTATCTACTGAATTTTAAGTATTTTGCTTTTGTTATTATTTTTTTGTGTTTGTCTAGGGATTACAAAATATATACTTAACTTTTTATAGCCTACTTATAATTATTATTTTATCACTTCCAGTGGAATATGGAAATTTACTGCCATTAAAGTCCTTTTGCTCTTCTCCCTTTATGTTATTCTCACTATTCAAGATCATCATAATCCCTGTACATTGAAGCTCCAGTTAGATAACATTCTAATTTTTGCCTTCAACCATCATTTATATTTAAAGAGTAAGATGAGAATAGTCCATTAGATTAACCAGATATTTACCATTTCTATTGTTCCATCATTCCTGAAGTTCCAAGTTTCCCACTGATGTCATTTCTCTTTCCCTTGAAGAACTTTTGTCTTTTAGAGCAGGTGTGCTGCTGATGGATTCTCTTAGTTTTTCTTCTGAGAATGGCTTTATTTCCTTTTTATTTCTGAAGCATATTTTTGCTGGGTATAGAATTCAAGGTTAACACTCTTTTCTTTAAACATTGAAAAAATGCACTGCCTCTTGGCCTCCATGGTTTCTGATGAGATCCCCATTGCTGTTTGCATTGTTCTTCCTCTGTATATAATACAACAATTTTCCCTGGTTGCTTTAAAGAATTTTTTCTTTGTCTTTAGTGTATAGAAGTTTGATTATGATGTGTCTGGGTATGGACTTCTTTAAGTTTGTCTTGTTGGGATTTATGAGCTTCTTAAATCTATAAGTTTGTCACTACCAAATTTGAAATTTGTGCAGCCATTAATTCTTCAAGCAAATTTTTGCACCACCCTTTATCCCCTCATTCTGGAATTCTGATAATACAAATATTTTCTGGTATTGTCTCATGGGTCCTTGATTCGCTGCTCAAGTTTTTCAATTTCTTTCCTCTCCATTTTTCAGATTGCCTACTTCCTGTTACTCTTTCAGTTCACTGACTTCACTCTGTCATCACCACTCAGCTATTGAGGGCACTTGGTGGTTTTTATTATTTAGGCTATGATATTTTCTAATTCTAAACTTTTAATGGAGTCATTCCTTATATCTTCTATATCTCTGCCAGGACTTTCTATCTTTCCACTCATTTCAATGATATTCATTCTCATTTCTTAGAACATGGTTATAATAGTTGCTTCAAAGTCTTTGTTGATAATTCCAACATCTGACAACATCTGTTGTCATCTCTTGATTGTCTTTTTCCTTGAAAGATGTTGACATTTCCCTGATTCTTCTCATGTTAAGTAATTTGGGATTGTACCCTGCACATTTTGGATGTCATATTATAAGACTCTGTGGAGAATGTATGGAGAATGTTGATTTTTTGTTTGGCAGGAAATTAACCAGATTATGTTCAGGCCAAAAGTTCCTACCTACCTTTTGTGAGCTGTGGTCATATTGCTAGTTCACTTTTAAAAATATTTGCTGTGTTCTTTGGATCTGTCACATATATGGGCTTCCTTATAGCCAGTCCAAGACCTGGGCAATCATTTACCTCATACTTTAGTCCTCAAAGCTTTGGAAATCTGTCTAGATTCAGATCCACCTATGCCTGGCTTGGTGGTGAGCTCAGGAGATCATACACAGCTTTATGAGATCACTTTCTTTGGCACCTCATCTCTAGGATCCCCCTTATACATTCTTGCTTCCAAGGGTACCCCTTCATGGCATGCTGGGGAGAAACCCAGGACTTAATTTGGCCTCTTTGTCATAAACTCCCTGTAACTGCATCCACCTCTGGGGCCAAGTAGCAAAATAAAAGCAATAGGAATCCCTCCCCCATGCCCTCAGGACCACAGTTCTTCTGGTCAGAGGGAAAGGTTACCCCCTCTCAGAGTTTTAGGCTCTTACCTAAACCATAAGATTGTCTGGAAGCTTGGGCAAGAGAAAACAACAAAAAACAAAACAAAACAGATTTCTCCCCACTCTCTCTGACCCACAGGGCAGGGGTTTCTTTCCCACTCCTCAAACAATAAAAAGAGGACTTCCATTGGAGATTTTTCTGTCTGTAACTAGTGTGCCATTCTGGGTGTTTTAGATGGCTTTTGAGTCCATGCCAGGAGAACCAGAGGCAAGATCATTAGGAAAGTCCCCACTGATTTGATGGTATGTCAAGATCTGTCTTCCTTCCCCAATGTGTCTGTTATCATTTATTTTCCTGAATCCTCGAATAGTTGTTCCGTGTATTCTATCAAAGGTTTTTAGTTGTATTTAGTAGGAGACACAGGGTAAGGTCTGCTTAACCCATCTTAACCAGTGCTGGAACCTCAAGAAAGACTTTTTAAAATTGTGTCATGTTTTCTAGCTCTAGGCAAAACTATAACCAACAAGTCAGATTAGCTAAAAATGGGCTCTGAAACCAGTAACAAGGGTTATTGTTTCTAATCCTAAGCAAAAGAAGGCAAGCAAACGATCAGCTTTGGTAGGAATTCTGAGTTGTAAATTTTCCCACTCTGATCATCTCATCTTTTTTAGAAAAGTGTCAGACTGAGCAGTGGAAACATCGTATGTCCCTCTTCAGTGATAAGCGCTGCCGCAGTCTGGCCACTCAGCGGACAAGTACTTCTGTGTTTTAAGATTCATGGTTTAGGGGCGCCTGGGTGGTGCAGTTGGTTAAGCATCTGACTCTTGGTTTTGGCTCAGGTCATGATCTAAGGGTCTTGAGATCAAGCCCTGTATCTGGCTCCATACTCAGCAAGGAGTCTGCTCAAGACCCTCTCTCTCTTTCTCTCTGCCCCTCCCACCCTCTCTCTCTCTCTCTCTCCCTCAAAAAAATAAATAAATCTTTTTTATTATAAGCTTGTTTCCTGGAAACTAATTCTATAATCAGATTCTAAGACACACACACACACACACACACACACACACACACACACCTCTTGTACACTATATGCCCCACTTATTTATAAATATTGTTGCAAGTGAAAGAAAAACTTAAAATCAGTCCCAAGAGCTAACTCAATATTTAATTTTAGGAAATCTTGAAAAGTAACTCAGGATTCAGATTCAACTGGCATTTATAGAGTCCTGACTTCATGTTTCCATATATAAGTGAAATCATTTGGTATTTGTCTTTCTCTGTCTGACTTATTTCACTGGACATAATACCTTCTAGGTCTATTCATGTTGTTGCAAATGGCAAGATTTCATTCTTTTTTTTATGGCTGAGCGATAATCTATTGCATATATACACAACATCTTCTCTATACATTCATCTGTCGATGGACACTTAGGTTGCTTCTATATCCTGCCTATTGGAAATAATGCTGCAATCCAATTTGGATAAACACCAAGACGTGGAAATGCTGGAAAGTACCTTAGTTCTACTTTTAATTTTGTAATACTGTTTTCCAGAGTGGCTCCACCAGATTACATTCCCACCAACAGCACACAAGGGTTCCCCTTTCTCCACATCCTCACCAACACTGGCTTTTCTTTTTTTTTTTTTTTTTGTCTTTTCGATACTAGCCTATCTGACAGGTGTGAGGTGATATCTCATTGTGGTTTTGATTTGCATGTCCCTGATGATGAGTGATGTTGAACCCTTTTCCTATACCTTTGGCCATTTGCATGTCTTCTTTGGAAAAATGTCTATTAAAATCCTTTGCCTTTTTAAAAAAATATATAGTTGTTTGTTTTTGAGATTAACTTATGTAAGTTCTTTATATCTTTTGGGTATTAACCCCTTATTGAATGTATGATTTGCAAATACCTTCTCTTCTCCCATTCAGTAGCTTGTCTTTTCATTGTGTTGATCATTTCCTTCATGGTGCAAGAGCTTTCCAGTTTGACGTAATCCCATTTTTTTTTTTTATTTTAGCGTTTGTTGCCCTTACTATCCTTTAACCTCTGACCTTTGGTTTTTTGGCATCTTGCATGCTAATATTACATTCTTTATGATCAATAGTAAACATTCAATAAGCACTGGATTAGGCACCAAGTGAGTCATGGCCAAGTGTATAATGTGTCATCACCATCTGCCAGTCTTGTAGCCACAGCAAGAACTATTTGTTGATTATCTTTTTTTAAAAAAGATTTTATTTATTTATTTGACACAGAGAGAGACAGTGAGAGAGGGAACACAGCAGCGGGAGTGGGAGAGGGAGAAGCAGGCTTCCCGCTGAGCAGAGAGCCTGATGCGGGGCCCCATGCCAGGACCCCGAGATCATGACCTGAGCCGAAGGCAGATGCCTAACAACTGAGCCACCCAGGCGCCCCTATTTGTTGATTATCTTTGGTCTCTTTCACCCAGATGCAGCTTCGGAAACCTTCTCAGTGCAGGGGTCCAGGCAGCCACATCAAGCCCTCGAACTTGACACATGGGATAAGGTTTAGTTGCCCTAACTATGTCAGGCTGTAAAAGGTAATAATGAGTATAATCTGGGAAAAAAACACCTGTTTGCATTCTTATGTTAAAAATCTTTATTTTGTATGGCACGGTGGATCAGGAAAGAGTGTCTTGATCCTGACCATGACCACCTCTTCCTTTGTCTGTCCTCTTTCACCTGCTTTTATCTCATATTTCATGCCATTCTTTAGTAACAGCGTGTATTTTAGATCCCTGACATACTGCTACAGATAATTGTTTCAAATTAATGAGAATGCCCTGTGAGTCCTTGGGAGGCGTTTGCCTGTCTACTTTTTATCAACATAATGGTTTTATGAGGCAAAATAATATAGTTATTATTTCCCTGTGTCTTAATATATATTTATCTATAAACAGCACACACACATACTATACCATATATATGTTAACATGTAGGCATCACAAACAGCATCCTACATCTCAAGTGAATAATGAAGGGTCAGTCAACCAAAAATTCAAGCAAATGGAAAAATTAATAATTATCTTTTGTGGGCGAGGAGATTTGATGTTCTGTTCTTTTAGCCCTTAATAGTCTTTGCGAAAACAGTTTGCCCACAGTTTCACAGCAAGATTTAAATGAATGTTCAGTGATGGATTTACACACGTGAGCTGTGAAATGGAAATACACGTTGATCCTGAATTTGAAACACAAACCATGGTTCAGATGGTTCCCTGGAAGCTTACAGCCCTGGCCTGTATTGACATTTTGGGAGAAAAGAAATTTTGAATTGGCCATGTATGTTCCCCTCTGGGGTTCCATGGAGCCCTTCCTACATTTGTTACAGTGGTCTTTAACTTTTGTGCGGTTACCCTATGAAATTGTTAATCTGTTCAGCTCCCTGGCTACCCATTTCTGGCGAGAGGCTCTAAAATAGTTCCATATCTGGCTTTAGGCATTAACTTAGAGACCAAGATGTTGCTTTGTCCATATGAGCATAGATTGCCAATTGAGAGGAAATTTTATAATCTGTATTTTGGCCTAGACCGAGAGACCTTGGTTCCATGTTCACTTTTCCAGAAACAAAGAGGACTGTTTACTTTGGGCATACATTTCAGGTACAGTAAGGGCTGCTTTTCCCATCTGAGCTGGCATGGCTTTATTTATCCAGAGAGATTTTGCTCTGTGACAGCCGGGCAGTTTGACTGGGAATTTTTGATTCTCCATTATCATGCCTCTTGTAATGAGAAACTTGCAGCAACATATGTTTATTAATCTTAGTTAAAAGACACCTGCCCAGATGGTTTTTACCTGGAAAACACTTGCAGTCATCAATCCTTCTCTAATCAGCAAGTTTTCCTTCCCTCCTGGCACCGCACCAATTTGTCGAGATGACCAAGAGTTGCTTCCTTTTGGTCATGTGTGGTCCATGCAGGGTGAGTTAGAAGGATGGAGGGAAATAAAAAGAGATCGCTTGGTCTGAGAAGTAAGTGAGTTTGTGCCTTGCCGACATACCCTAGTAGCCCCAACCTTGGCTTGAAGGATCCATTTCACCTCATTCTTGACCTTACAGTCTTAGAGTCGCGGCGATGAGGTACCCTCTGGGTGCCATCCCACTCCAACAGGCTGCATGAGGAAGTACAGCTGTGCACCAGGGCTCTAGTCACCAATTCCCAGGGTGGCGGTGGGGAGGACAAGACGTGGAAGCAGGGGCTGTTTTTGGATTGCAGAGGCTCTCCTCGTCATTCCAGCATCCCCTGTCCTTGTGTCCCTAGAAGTCCCTGGGTGTTTGTTGCTTGCAACAGAGGCCAGACTTCGATAAACAGAAACATCATTCTGGGGTGAAATTAGCCGAGGTATTAAATTGATCCCATATGATGGTGAGCAGACCGGGTAGTTGAGAGACAGAGAATAAGTAGCAATCATCTGTGAAATACAAAACAGCCCAGACATTAGAGAAGGAGAGGTGGTGAGTTGTGTGCCCACCAAAGATAACATGATAGTTCCCTGCATCCCATTATGTCAAAAGGGGATTTACTAGATTTTTACCTCATGCTTCCTTCCAGTGTGTGGGCAGGAGAATTGCATTGTGCGCCTTGATAATTTAAACAACCATCATTAGGCAATGCACATTGGGCGTCTAATTAAATCTCTCATACTGCGGGATCACAACAACACTTTGTCATCTGGAGATCTTTACGGTCTGCTCCATACCATAGCAAGCAAAGATACATAAATCTGTAGTCAATTCTCAGAAGACCAGAGTGCTAGGAATTTATTTCCACTACAATGCTCTAGGACTTCTATGCTAGTTTGAAGTAATCCCTCGAGAGGGAATAAGGGTATGATTATGGTTCTAAGAGTTCCTTCCTTCATAAAATATTGTTTAAAGATAAAAATGCATTTCATTTTAGTTTTTCATCATCACCCAGATGTTTTCTTATTGATTGAATACGACACGCTAAGAAGGATTGGAATCCTCGAGGAAGATTTAGGTGTGCATTTACGTGACTACCTTTGTTTCTACTAATTTTGCAATTAGGACAGTTTCCACTAAGCCAAATGGCAATGGCCACTGATTTTGTTATCTTGAGACCAGACACTTCAGTGTCATTCCTTATGTGCAGTTCCTTTATTTCAATCCCTGATGATAGATTAAACAGTAAAACTTTTGGACACTCATCTTCTTTGTGAAAATGTAAAGCCCTGAACTTATAATTAGGCACATGAGTTCTATGTGTGTGCAAAACTGTCTGATAAATACTCCTCTGTGCAGATAACAATTCCAGGAAACCGTGTAATAAAAGGCGGGCTTGACTCCACAAATTCACAATCTATAAAATATAGACGTATTTTAACAATGGAGAGTCTTTCCAACATTTAGATTTCCTGAATATTTATGGCCACGCCTCCAAAAAGAATGTATTTTAAGATATCTCTACATAACTTCAGCGTTCTGAAAACAAAAATGAATCTTCTGTTTGACAAATTACTTTGACTGCAAATAAGGTATGTGACCAAGTGTGTATTTTTTTCTCCCTTATTTCTTGGGCTGATAAGTAGACTTATATTACTGAATTCTGGTGTTGATTTCTGATAAGAACTTGAAAGGCGAAGAAAGGAAACAGCCTACATTGTGGCAGATTTTGGTCACCGTACCATCCTCTGGAAAAAAAAGAAACTAGGCGAAGAGTGTTGTTTCAGCCCACAATTCTTGATTTGATGTACAAGGTCATGAGATGAAACATGAAATAGAGATGGGCTTTCTAACCAGCTGTGTATTTTGGTTCCAGCTGACTGACAGTACAAAGAAAATGTGTCAGTCATGAATATTAAGTTTCTTTCTAGCATTTTTCTTCCAGATGGAAGCCACATGCTCATCGTAGCAATGCTTCTTCCAGCTGATGAATTTTCTTATGTATATTTTTGGCAAAGCATATTGATTTTCATCTGTGACTTCCACCTTAGTATCCTACTGTGTGGCTTTAAAAAATGATCTGCTTAGTTTCTTTTAAAACTCCCCACCTCCAAAACAAACCTATTTATATCAGAGTCATTCCTGCATAAGTCCTTTTGTTATCACTCAAACCCTTCACTCTTTCCCATCCTCCTTATTATCTTTGGAAATGCATGTTATAAACCTACCTTTCTAACCGACTGATGACATTATTACCCTCTCTTGTCATCACAATGCTATAATGATATTAATAATCAATTTTAATATTGAACTCTACTATTTCTAATGTTGTCTTTGTGCCAGGTATTTGAAATACGCTTGATATTCATTATGGCTCTTAAATTCTTCCAACAGCTTTCTAAGCTAAGTATTATTATTTCCATCCTACAGTTGAGATGACTCAAGACAAAAGAGGTTAAGTAACTTCCCCAAGGCCACATAGCTAATAAATGGCAGACGCAGGATTTGAAGCTAGTCTCTGAATCCCAATCTCATTCTCTTCACTGCTAAGCTATCAAAATTGTATCAACTTGATGCTGCTGCTACTCCTTCGTTAATACCTGCCTTATATTTTTCAAACAAAAACCCAATAAGACTTAACTATTAAAAATGTGCTCAAAAGTTGTGCTCTCATTCCGATTTCTGACTTTTCTGCAAATTACTTTCAGCCTGGCCCCCAGAGAGCCCAAAGAGAATTATATCTAAAGGGAAGGGTTTTATGTTGGGAGACCAGTTTTCATTGAACAGGTCTTTTCCTGACTCTTCTCCCCATGGCAACAAGCATCTGACTGAATTCTCCTTTGCAGTCTCCACCAAATGGCAAGGAGCAGCGCTTCCTTGAGGGGCTGCTGCTCTTTGGGGATGAGGCACAGTCCAGCACGATGGCGCTCGCTGGACTTGTCCAGCTGTGGTCTTTCCTCTCTGACGTATCTGTTGACGGCTTTGAGATGATGGGAAGGAAAAAGGCAACACAAACCCAAATTAACATCATGATGATCCTTGATGTTACCATTAGTATTGATAGAAGATCTGTTTCTAATCTGTCTGTTACCTTCCCGAAGCATTAAGATTCACATATTTTAAGAGGCAGCCATCACATCTAATTTACCTGGCATTTATTCAGCCTTTAGTTTGTCTAAGTCAATCACTGAAAATGAAATCTTGCCTTTTGATTTGTTGCTGGCCCTTATTTGAAAGGGAAAAGGAAAACTTCACATTTGAATATTTCAAGCCTCGTCATATTTCCCTTTTCCACATGACAGCGATAAACAGATCTTGGCAAAACCTTAGACGCAAAAGAAATTTTTAAAATGAACCATACTGTCACTTCTTTTGACTGATATGGCAATAAACCAATAATTCAAAGGATCACTGAACATCTAGACTTCTAAAACAGGAGAGCAGTTCAGACTGTTGGTATAAGAAAGCAACATTCAGCTTAATGAAGTTTCAAAGGGTAACTTTTTAAAGAAAACTCATATTTTTGGAATGTCAGTGATGATTGGCTGAGAGAAAATGTAAGAGAGTGAGAAGACATGAGGCTTAGAGATGGAGAAGCAATCTCAGACACTTTATAATTCTGAAACCTTGGATACATTAGTTAAATTCACCAAGCTTTGGTTTCCTAAGTAATAATTGGCAGCTTGCTGGGTTAATATAAGAAGTTACAGAAGGGAAGGGGGTGGAGGATGGGGTAACCGGGTGATGGGTATTAAGGAGGGCACGTGTTATGATGAGCACTGGGTGTTATACACAACTAATGAATCGTTGAACACTACATCAAAAACTAATGATGTACTATATGTTGGCTAACTAAACATAATACAAAAATAAATAAATAAAATAAAATAAAAATAAAAAACATCTTTCCTTTTTGCAGAGAGTACTCAAAAAAATAAATAAATAAAGTAGCAATGCCAATAGAAATATGTGAGCCACACGTGTAATTTTAAATTTTCTAGTAGCCACATTAAAAAGAAACTGGTGAAATTAATTTTAGTGATATATTTTATTTAGCCCAACATATCCAAAATATTATCATTTCAGACCATATGATCAATATAAAAGTATGCGTTATTTCACACTTTTTCTGAAAGTCTTCAAAATCGAATGTGAATTTTGCACTTAGAGCATATCACTAGACACATCTCAAGGGCTTGCCAGCTACCTGTGGCTAGTGGTTGCTTACTGTATACGTAACAATACACCTGTCTGAAAGATTACCTCAGGAATCAAGGGTTAAGCATATTATGACAATTATAAAAACAAACACTAGATGATCTAAAAAATGGAAACTAGACATGTAATATTTTCACCTAGTTGTTGAGCTTTTGTATTAAATTGATGTTTTTACTAAATACCCAGTAAAGAAGAAAGAAGAAGAAGAAAAGAAGAAGAAGAAGAAGAAGAAGAAGAAGAAGAAGAAGAAGAAGGAAGAAGAAGAAGAAGAAGAAGAAGAAGAAGAAGAAGAAGAAGAAGAACTGAAGTATATAAGAATACAAAGAAATGCCCCATCATATGATAGTTGTTCAAGAAACTGGCTACTGTTGTTTTTCTCTCACTGTTATTTCCTGATGAGTCATGATCATTATTACCTGCCCATGAGGAGATCCGAGTGGGTGAAAATTCTTCAGTAGGGGACCACTTTCCACATATAAAAGTTGAGTCTAAGTCCCCTGACTACAATTTGCCAGACATTCAACTATGCAAATCAATAGGCTGAGGACATCTGCAACTTTTCAAAGCCCTCATGTTTTTGGTTTTTTTTTTTAAAGATTTTATTTATTTGACAGAGAGAGAGACAGTGAGAGAGGGAACACAAGCAGGGGGAGTGGGAGAGGGAGAAGCAGGCCTCCCACCCAGCAGGGAGCCCGATGTGGGGCTCCATCCCAGGACCCTGGGGTCATGACCTGAGCTGAAGGCAGACGCTTAACGACTGAGCCACCCAGGTGCCCCCAAAGCCCTCATGTTTTTAAAAAAATCCATTTATGACATGTAAAGTGTTGGCCTCCAAGAGAAGACACTCAGAAAATGAGATCCAGTTGAATGAGGCTTTTAATTATATTTATTGACCCTTCAACTGGAAGTCACACAGTACACAGGCATGGATGCACAAGGGAGATTTGAGGCTCCACTTTTAATGGAAGTGAACTGCTGCAGGGGGAAAGCAGAGAGCGCAGATGTTTGCAAGCCACAAATGAGGTCCCAGGCTGCACCGATGTGGCACCATCCGATTGCAACACTGTCCAGTAAACAGGGTCCCGCTCGAAGTTCTGATCTAAGCACCTCATTGAAGAATTGGCAAGCTGCAACCCCCTAAAGTGATCCCAGCTGAGAAGGGAACAAAGGCCGAGAGAATAAACAATCTGGTTAATTGAGTTTGAATGATAGAATTGCAACGAGGGACCAATAAAAGGTACAATAAGAAGGATGTTTAAAAATTCTAATAAACCTTGAAGAGAGAGTGGTGTAGGAGCTCTGAAAATAACAACAGCAAACAGCTATGAAATCAGAGCATATAAACTAGGAATCTAAGAGTGTGGTTATGAGAAAGGTTTTTTTTTTTTTAATTCTGTTTCTATAACTTCAATTTTTTACAATTAACTTTAAGAGGGATTCTAAAGTTAACATGCACTCTGTAAGAATTTGCCTCATACGAACCTTGAGGAAGTCACTTCATCTCTCTGAGTGTCAGCGTCCTTGTCTGTAACATGAGGATAACAATACTTATCTTGTCAAGTTGGAGTAAGGGTAAGAGGTTTTATAGATAAAATAAAATAGGGCTCCCAGGGCCGCTGTAACACAATACCAGAGACTGGGTGGCTTAACCAACAGAAATTGATTTCCTCACAGTTCTGGAGGCTGGAAGTCCAAGATCAAGGTGTTGGCAGGGTTGGTTTCCTCTGAGGCTTCTCTCCTTGGCTTGCAGATGGCCACCTTCTCCGTTTCCTCACATGGTCCCTCCTCCATGTGCACGCACCCCTGGTGTCTCTGTGTATGTCCAAATTCCCTCTTTTTATAGGGACAACAGTCAGAGTTGATGAGAGCCCACCCTAATGGCCTCATTTTAACTTAATCACTGCCATAAAGGCCTTATCTCCAAATACAGTCACATTCCGAGACACTAGGCTTAGGTCGTCAACATATAAATTTGAGGGGGGGGACATGATTCAACCAACAGCAGTATATAGAGAGAGTAGAGTTTAGGATAACTGTCCCAAAGTAGGCACCCAATAAGTAATAGCCCTTATTACTATCAGGGACATTATTATTGTTATTCTCATATAATTTGATTTTCATATCAAATATGTTAGATACACATTACCATAATAATTTTATACACAGGTAGAGAAACTAAAGTGCAGAGAAGTTAAAGTCCTGGCCCAGTCTTACATAAGGTATGCTAATTTTAAAGCTGGGAGTGCACCTCATTTCTTCCGACCCCAAACTGTTTTCTTTCTACCACATTGTGCTGCCACAAAGTAGTTGGACAATTGTCAGAGAATTATTTTCCTGTTAAATTCAAGACTATCCTGTCCCAAGGCATGTATACTGCCTCTATGCCAAAGAAGCTATTCATCCAGGCAGCTCAGTGTCTGAGCAATTAGAATGTTCTCTAATTAAGCCAAATTCTACTCTTCCTTGTTCAGAATTTGCAGATTTTAACCTAAGGTCAAAACTTTGAAATCTAGAACAAGGGAAATGTGTAACACTTTTCCATCTCTGGGAAGTTCTATCTTTTGACTTTTATATCTTGTTTTCCATTGTCCAAGATGGAAGCCAACGGATAGAAATCCATTAATCTTCCAAATCACCAAAATCCCTGCATCTGTCTACATACAACCATACCTCCCATCTAACTATAATGAACAAAGTTTCCCAGCTCCTACCTAAGGCCAGATATCTCATTGTTATGTCTTTTTCTTGAGAACATCACTTCACTCTTGGGATCATCCCCCTTCTCTCTCTCTGCTCTGTCAGTTTCTGCTCTAGCATCTCTTATCTTGAAAGAAAGGAAAAAACACCTCTGGGGGCCCACCTCTGGGGGCCCACTGCCCCATTTCATTTTAAACTGCTCTAGTAAAATAGAAAAGGTACATATAGTCATTGTTTCCAGTTTTGCAGCCCTCATATACCACTCAGCCATTCCCACCATGTCTCATCATTGTCCTCCGTGGAAATCCATATGTTCACTTCTCTGTTCTTATACTCCTTGGTCTCTTAGCATCATTCAGCACTGTTGTCCACTCCAGACTTCATGAACATTTTCTTCTCTTGGCTTCAGGGTCTCAATATTCAATTTCTTCTTGTCCTACTTATCATCACTGGATATTCTATCTCAATCTCATTGTTTGATCCTTCTCTGTCCCTCTCAAGGACCTGAAACAATGAGTTTTCCCCAGATCCTAGATTTCTAAGGGATCCACCCCTCAGATTCTGGGTTCCTAGGAGATCTGAAAAGAATACCAATATTTTTGCACTTAATCATGGATTAGGTGTAAAAAAAAATAAGCTTTAAATTCTCTACTCAGCTGTCGTCCGATATACCATATGTCTTTCTAGTTTTATTTATCCTGCTGCTTGAATGGTGTTTATTTTCTCACTTGATTTGTTTCTTATTTGAAAACAGCTGTCAGAGTTGCCTTTAGAATGTATGCGTGCTTGTATTTCAGATACTTATTGAGTACACTTTGCACATGTTCTCTTACATAATCTTTACAAGGGCCCTAGGAAATAGTGGTTATTATTCTTTTATTGACAGAAACTTGAAGCTTAGAGAGTTTAAGTGACTTATCCAAGTTCACACAGTCGATGGCAAAGTCAGGCTCGAACCCATGTCTGACTCTATTCCTATTGCTCTTCATAAATGTGCAGGGTTACATTTAGCATTTCTAGAGCGAACAGGAATTTGGGGTCATTTGTTTTGGATTTGTAGAGTGCCTTTGACTGCGAGTGACAGAGAACTCAGGTCACCTGGAATAAATAATGGGCTTTATCATCTTCATGAAAGGAACTCCAGAGCTGTATCATAGTAAGATCAGTAGCTCAGAATATCATCAAGGGTCCAAGTTGCCTCCAGCTCTCATTTTGCTGTCCTCTGTGTTGGCTTCATCTAAAGGCAGTTTTTCCTTACAACTGTAAGATGGCTGAAGAAGTTACAGAAGCACATCAAAGTACAACATCATCCAGCAATAGAAAAGGAGATATTTCTGAAATACATGATATTTCAGAAATATCTGACTTATGAAATGTATCAGGAAGGAAAACTTTCAGAAGCCCTCCAGTAGACATCTCTTCACATCTCATGGACTACATACCCATCTGTGAACTCCCCACCTTGGCAACCATTGCTAATGGCTGAGATTTATCAGGACCTCCTGATTCCTGGGGAAGGAGAGAGGATTGGAAACTGGAAGAAAATCAAGGCTTGGACATTATGAAAGAAAGGAAGATGACTACTGTGTAGACAACCAAGAGGGTCTACTCCATATCTCAAGGAGTCTTTCAAGCCCACCTGTGTTTGTGTATATTCCATTTTGAAGCCATTTTCCCTTAGAAAACACAAAACCCTGGGGTGCCTGGGTGGCTCAGTTGTTAAGCGTCTGCCTTTGGCTCAGGTCATGATCCCAGGATCCTGGGATCAAGCCCCACATCGGGCTCCCTGCTCCACGGGAAGCCTGCTTCTCCCTCTCTCACTCCCCCCTGCTTGTGTTCCCTCTCTCGCTGTCTCTCTCTGTGTCAAATAAATAAATAAAATCTTAAAAAAAAAAAACAACCAAAAAACAAAAGCTTTCTTTGTTAAGAACAACTTTTCAGCTGTTCTCCATACATACCTTTTTTTTCTAGAAGTCTAATTAGCTACTTGGTTGTCAAGAGCTTTAAATAAAACATGCTTCCTGTGGAACCAGGAATGGTTACTTATCCATCATTTTGGTCTGTGACTATTCTGTGTACAATTTCCAATTTTTCAAAACACACGGGTCTGCAAAGGGATTGAACGCATTCCCAAACCATCCAGAGGCTCATGCAATTTTAAAGATTGTCCTTAGAAACATGTTGTCTGAGCTACATAATCTCTGATCATAACTAACAATTTGAACACCTTCCAGTTACGTTCCCTTGTTAATAGTATCTGTGACTCAGATGCCCCGTGCTGGTCTCACCTCATTCTTATTTATAGAATGTTCACATTTTCAAATACTTTCCCCTTGGTCTTTCCTTCAGCTCTGAAGTGAACCATATTTTCAAGTGGCATTATAAAGCCTCCCTAAAAAGTACCTTGCCATTCTGCATATCCAGTTTTGCTGCAGACCAAATCTTTCTTCAGTTCACATGTCACTACATAATCTCTCTCTCATTCAAAGACATGGAAACTGACAATTACTCTCCCACCCTGACTCTTCATTCTACTTTAGGACACAGTCTTTCATGTCAAGAGGGCTTTTATACGACGGATTCCAATCTCTTCCCAACACTCTGGCTGTCAGTTACCCGTGGGATAGAATGAATGGCCTCATCCCTCTCCCTCCCCCAGGAAAGGCTGGACAAGAGTTTGTTGACAAGAGCCAACACTTTGTGTCACACTCATCCAGCATCCTTCAAATCCTCTTAGCATGTACTCCCTATAGTTGTTAATCCTCGAGAATTTGATAAAGTGAAAATAACAATACTTCTCATCTTGCAGAGTTGACAATTAACTAATTAGCCAATTAACTCATTAGCCAATTAACTCATTGAGCCAGATTTGTCCCAGTAAGTTAAGGGCTTTGGAGGTATATTAATCCTTGAAGGCCACTGGAGCAACATTTGCAGCTAATGGGCCCATATCCCTAACTTACTACCAGGGAGGGACTAGGGTATTGTTAGGGAATAGGAGTCATTAATCCTCACTGTGCCCAGAGGGGCAGGTAAGAATGACTTTGCACAAATTGATGAGAAAATGTGTTTCATTTTGTTTTTCGCTTTTAAGACAAAAAAATAGACTCTGAGTTAAAAGCCAAGATTGGAACTCAACATTTTCTGGCAAACAGGCTCTATTGAAATTTGAAATCTTGCCAGAATTTGTTTATTTGTTTATAGTTTGAGATCCAGTACTGAGAGTGGACAGGCAAGAAATTTTGTGCTGGGGCATGGGTAATTCTATCATTGGAGTTTTTGACAACAGCAGAGGAAAATTAGGATTCCTTTTCGCTCTATAGTCTGCTTAAATGAGCACTTATTAAGTCATGTGGACTGTTAACTCTAGAAGGTGTTCGTGCTTTGAGTGGGGGGGAGTGTACAAAAAAAAAAAGAAAAAAGACCTTTTCAACGTGGTTCCTGGTCTGTAGAACTGAGAAGACTGTGGCCGTGAAGTGGGTCCTGCCCTCCAAAGGCTGCAGCTTATCTGAAGGAAAACTATTGAGGACCCATCTCTCCCTCTGACTGTAGCAGGAGGCTGGACACACCTGTTTGCATATCCTGGGCACCTGGCATTGCTCAAAGGGTTGCACCTAAAACACGGGCTTAGCAGCTTGAAGGCTGAGCCGTAGAGAAGTTGCCTGTGTCGGGATTCCTGGTGGGGTTTCCGGTTCTCTCGTGCCAAGGCAACTGGTGTGGAGTCAAATTCCAAATCCAAATGGAGAAAATAGGGGTGTAAAGCCAGAGGTTGGGGTGGTAGTGTGGGGATGGAAAGATATTCAGCTGAAGTGATCAGAAGAGAGAAAAGTCAGTCTCTGTAGAGGAATGGAGGGCAGATGGCAGCCCCAAGTGTCCTTTATGTGGCTTCTGAGCCATGTGGTATAAAGAGGGAGGAGGGAAGTGTCTTGAGCGTTTAAGGGTAGAGCCTAGGGCTTACAAATGTATTTATACACTTATGTTCGTTACACATACAAAGCCATAAATCTTCAAGGGCTCTGTGTCTGGCTGCTCCCTCTTCTTACCCCCACAGATTAATCACAGCTACCTTTGGGAATAAGAATAAATCGACTTTTCTTTCTTTAAAAATAATATTAAAATCCCTGCTCCTAACAGTTCGCTCTGCGATATTTAGGTTACCTAGGCAGTACGCAACACCCCAGGAAGCCTTTCTTTCTTTCCAGCTATTGTGGTCTGTCCTCTCAGGGTCCGTCCTTCCCTCGATGAAGTTTCTGCACCAAATAAGAAGGAAAGCTTTTATTTCAACAATAAGCAGCATGGAACGTGGCAGAAAGCACATCAAACTCTTTGACGGGACTGCGTAGGAATTCAGCCAAAGAGAAGCTTCAGTGGCCTAGACAAAATAGGGCCAGAGCTAAGCTTTAAAACACAAGAATTCTTTCTGCTTTGCTACTTTGAGTTCAAGTCATTCCGCTTCTCTGTGATCCATCTTTGCCCTTTGAAAACTAATGTACGTACCTATGTGCGTATTGATAACTCACTTGGTTCCACAAAGATTGTAAGCCAGTGTCTAATAGTATGAACAAAAAAGTACTTAGAAATGGGTAAAGCGAGAAAAATGAGAGAAAAAAAAGAAATGTATAAATGAGAAAAATGGTTCAAGGAAAAAGTAAGAGTAAGAAAAATTAGGATGAAGTTAAGGTTACTTTGTCCTTAAAGTAACATCACTTGGGAGAGGTGGTCAGGAACGTGCTTTGGCATCTCTTAGTCATTAATGCCAAGAGGGTAATATGACAGTGATGCTGGTGACAGTCAGTACTTACTGATTACTTACCATGCACCAAGCACTATGCTAAGCAAGCATTTTATTGCTGTTATCCCATTTTATATTGTCCCAAACTTTCTGAAGTAGATAGTATTATTGTCCTCATCTTTCCAATAAGGAACCAAGACTTGACAATAGGATAAAAATAAACAGATTTCCAAAGGAAGTAAAATATGGGGCCTAGGATTGTTCCATGGGTCACTAACAAGAAGTCACAATGCAATGTAGTGACCAGTACCCTCAAAAATAGTTTTCTGGTGAATCTTATTGAGTTAAGAAGCATTGGAAAGACTATTTAGTTGCTACAAAGTTACATTTATATCCAAGTGAAGTTTGCTAATGAAATTCTAGAAGCTACACAACTTCGTTCCAGGTATGCGGGCCTTTACTGCAGCAATCTAACCCAAGGATCTATTTTAGGGTATCTAGAGGCGTGAGTAGTTCTATCTTCAAAGCAATGTTCCACAAATTCTACTTCAGAGTGTTTATTAAGTATTTATGCTCCCTGAAAAATACCCGGAATTGTAGCTGTCTATACCACTTGTTAAATACAGCCCATAGCTAGAAGAGGGATTGACATCTACAAGCCAAGAAACACCACAGATAGCCAGCAGAACACCAGAAGTTGGGGGAGAACGTGGACCAGATCCTCCCCCAGCACCTTCAGAGGGAGCAGAGCCCGGCCAACATCTTGATCTGGGACTTCCGGCCTCCAAACTGCCAGACAATAGATTTCTGTCATTTGAGCCTCCCAGTCTGGTGCTTTGTTATGGCAAACCTAGAAAACTAATCCGGTACCCCCCCATTCCCAAGCCGGAAACCTGGGAGGCAACCTGACCCTCTCCCTCTTCTGTCAACCACCCCATCCAGTGACCATGTTCAACCATCCCTGGCTCTTTCATCCTGTACCTTAGCTGATGTCTGTCTCCTCCTTCCAAGTGCATTTGGCCAAGGCCTAGCTCAGCTCACACAGATGGATCAATTAGGATTCAATCAGGGAAGTAAACCACTCTGCATATTAAGGGATTTGTCGTAGGAATAAGAACTTTCACAACTGTGAGAGAAGCTAGGAAAAGTGAAGATCTGAAAAGGAGAATGTAAAATCAAAGGAAAATCACTGACCAGTCTTGGTGTGGCTGAATGGGTAGAAGCTCCCAAGGAGATCCTGAAGGAAGGCACAAGCAGTTGCCCAGTGGGGCCATGAGGTGGTTGGTGACCTTCAGGTGTAATTCTGCCTCAAGTCCAACTCCAAATCTCACATCATTTGCTTTGCAGAACTCTAACCTGGCCCAGCCAGAGAAAGGGATTCTGAGCAATGTCGCTCCCAAAGTGACAATAAAACATATAGCTAGAGCTGTAACAAATTATCACACACTTGGTGACTAAAAATGACAGAAATGTATTCTCTCACAGATCTAGAGGCCAGATATCTGAAATCAGTATCAGTGGGCCCAAACCAAAGTGTTAGCTGGGCCGCCCTCCCTCTAGAAGCTCTAGGGGAGACTATGCTCCTTGCCTCTCCAAGCATCTGGTGGCTGTGGGCATTCCTTGCCCTGTGACTGTGTCACACTACATTGTGATTTTCGGCTTACATCTGTGTCTCTCCCATGAAAATCTGGGCTCTTCATGCGTTTTGACCTGTTAATTTCTGCCTTAACTGCTCAGTTTGGCCCATAGTAGATAAGATGTCAGTGTTTGGAGAACTCCCCTGGTCATGGGCTCTATCAATTAGTATTATACTCCCTGATGTACCAGTCAGTGAGCCAGTTCATCATTTCTACAGGCTTCCTATACCTCCTCTTCCCCCCAAATTCCCTTTCTGCCTAAGTCAGCTAGAGTTGGCTTCTCTTGACTCTCCAGCCAAAATGTTGGAAAGTTTTAGAAATATCAATTGCGTCCTAAATCAAAACAATATCCCTTTAACAGTTTTGGTGAAAGAAGCTTTATTTTGTTTAAGAATATTATACTGCACATTGTTTAGCAAATTTCTGTAAGCCTCAACCCATTTCTTCATCTGTAAAATTGGGATACTTTTTCTTAGGATCATTTTGAACATAGAATGAATTATTCAACCAGTACTTGTTGGATGCTTATTTTTTGTCAGTCACTGTCCTATGTGTTTGGGATGCATGTAAAACATGAGAAAACATTAAATGAGTGTTTGATAAAATATGAGTGTTTGATAAAACCAACAACTAAGGATATAGTATTTGAAATGATTGTCGTAAGAATTAAACTGGGTAAACAGAGTTCAAAGCTCTAATGTACAGTGGTACAAAATGAAAGTATGGTAGGACAGATGCCATATTTTAAATGTAATTTGGAAAGGTAATCAATGCCTACATGTACTATTAAACATCTATTATGTGCTCTTAACTGTGGTAGATTAGGTGAATGATTTCCAAAAAGACAATTTCTGGTCTCAGAAGAAATAAGACACATGTACGTGAAATAATCACTTAAAATGTGTTTGGATTTGGGGTGCCTGGGTGGCTCAGTCGTTAAGCATCTGCCTTCGGCTCAGGTCATGGTCCCAGGGTTCTGAGATCGAGCCCCGCACTGGGCTCCCTGCTCCGCGGGAAGCCTGCTTCTCCCTCTCCCACTCCCCCTGCTTGTGTTCCCTCTCTCGCTGTGTCTCTCTCTGTCAAATAAATAAATAAAATCTTTAAAAAAATATGTTTGGATTTGGCCATGCCAAATAAACAAAACAACAAATACAAGTTCTAAGTGAAGGGAAAAAGACCCCACTGTCATCCAGCTGGGCTCTGTGGGAAAAGCAACAAAGGAGGTATCTGAGTACTGATAGAATTTGAAAAAATACTTCTGCTGGTCATGAATGCTGTTTCCTGATATTTTTCCCATTTAAGCTGCTGAGGGGGTTCTACATCCTGATTTCTCTGTGGCTGGGTGGGACCACGTGACTAGTTCTAATGAATGAGTGGAGAACAAGTGACGTGTGTCACTTGCAGGTCAAAGCACTTAACTGCCCACGTGAGTCTCCCCGAGCTCTCTTCCTCCCCTGGCATGGCAAGCAACAGTGTTGAACGTGACTACTCCGCCTGCTGACTCTGCAGTGTATACGATGAGGCCAGCTCCGTGCTAACTCCTGAGAGGCACCTGACTGGCACAAAAAGGAATAAGCCTTTGTTGTTTTGAGCCACTGAGAATTAGGGGTTGTTTTGTTACTGCATATCATCAAACCTATTCTTACTGATTTGGCGCTTGTGGGAGAAAAGGCAAAAGAGAAAGCATAGTTACGGGAATGTAGAATCTTAAGTAGGTCAACACCTTGAAAAAAACTTAATTTTGAAAGGAAGTACATTCTATAAAAAGGCAAAGGAGCCCAGATTGCGAATTTTGCATGTCAGAGTAAGAAGTGGGGACTTCTTTCAGGAGCCTGGTACTGGTTTTGAGAAGAGGCTCGCTGTGAGAAGTTAATGTGATGATTCATATGAAGGCAGTGGTCCATGGGCATTCAAGAAGGGAGCCCAGCCAGGCTTCTGCAGAGTGCAGATGGGATGGGAGAAGAGTTTTCCTAAACTGGGAGCAGTCCTTTCTTTTAAATCACACACACGAAAAAGGCGACCACTTTTCTGGAAGGTAGGATGTGCGGAGAAGTGAATCCGAGGCGATATTCGGGAAGATAGACAGCAGGGGGAGGGAGCCTCCATCAGCAGCTACTGGCAAGTGATAGAGCAGCGGAGCACAAAATCGGAACTTTTAGAAGCCTGCTCTGCTGAGGGACGTCGCTCCAGTGGCTGAGTGGAAGGTGGGAGGGAGGGTGTCCCCCCGGGGACAGTGTGGTCTCAGGACCCTCGGGGTCACAGAAAGACCGGGGGTGCCTGGTGCGGCAAAGCTCCCAGGTATCGGAGCGGGGAAGCCGGCTGCAGAGATGGAGCCAAGGAGTGGCCTCTCAGCTCGGGGTTGCCATAAACCGTGATCTGAGGCACAGTCGGGCCACTGCTCTTCCAGCAGGGAAGGAGACAAAGCTGGCGGCATCACAATTCCGGACTTCAAGCTCTATTACAAAGCTGCCATCATCAAGACAGTATGGTACTGGCACAAAAACAGACACATAGATCAATGGAACAGAATAGAGAGCCCAGAAATGAACCCTCAACTCTATGGTCAACTAATCTTCAACAAAGCAGGAAAGAATGTCCATTGGAAAAAAGACAGTCTCTTCAACAAATGGTGTTGGGAAAATTGGACAGCCACATGCAGAAGAATGAAACTGGACCATTTCCTTACACCACACACAAAAATAGACTCAAAATGGATGAAAGACCTAAATGTGAGACAGGAGTCCATCAAAATCCTAAAGGAGAACACAGGCAGCAACCTCTTCAACCTCAGCCGCAGCAACTTCTTCCTAGAAACATCGCCAAAGGCAAGGGAAGCAAGGGCAAAAATGAACTACTGGGACTTCATCAAGATAAAAAGCTTTTGCACAGCGAAGGAAACAGTGAACAAAACCAAAAGACAACTGACAGAATGGGAGAAGATATTTGCAAATGACATATCAGATAAAGGGCTAGTATCCAAAATCTATAAAGAACTTATTAAACTCAACACCCAAAGAACAAATAATCCAATCAAAAAATGGGGAGAAGACATGAACAGACATTTTTCCAAAGAAGATATCCAAACGGCCAACAGACACATGAAAAAGTGCTCAACATTGCTCGGCATCAGGGAAATCCAAATCAAAACCTCAGTGAGATACCACCTCACACCAGTCAGAATGGCTAAAATGAACAAGTCAGGAAACGACAGATGTTGGCGAGGATGCAGAGAAAGGGGAACCCTCCTACACTGTTGGTGGGAATGCAAGCTGGTGCAGCCACTCTGGAAAACAGTATGGAGGTTCCTCAGAAAGTTGAAAATAGAGCTACCGTATGACCCAGCAATTGCACTACTGGGTATTTACCCCAAAGATACAAATGTAGTGATCCGAAGGGGTACGTGCACCCTGATGTTTATAGCAGCAGTGTCCACAATAACCAAACTATGGAAAGAGCCAAGATGTCCATCAACAGATGAATGGATAAAGAAGATGTGGTTTATATACATGGAATATTATGCAGCCATCAAAAAAACCAAAACCTTGCCATTTGCAACGACATGGATGGAACTAGAGGGTATTGTGCTGAGCGAAATAAGTCAATCAGAGAAAGACATGTATCATATGATCTCACTGATGTGAGGAATTCTTAATCTCAGGAAACAAACTGAGGGTTGCTGGAGTGGTGGGGAGTGGGAGGGATGGGGTGACTGGGTGATAGACATTGGAGAGGGTATGTGCTATGGTGAGCGCTGTGAATTGTGTAAGACTGATGAATCACAGACCTGTACCTCTGAAACAAATAATATGCTATATGTTAAAAAAAGAAAAAAAGAAGATAGTAGGAAGGGAAAAATGAAGGGGGGGAAATTGGAGGGGGAGATGAACCATGAGAGACTATGGACTCTGAGAAACAAACTGAGGGTTCTAGAGGGGAGGGGGGTGGGGGGATGGGTTAGCCTGGTGATGGGTATTAAAGAGGGCACATTCTGCATGGAGCACTGGGTGTTATACGCAAACGATGAATCATGGAACACTACATCAAAACTAATGATGTAATGTATGGTGATTAACATAACATAATAAAATAAAATAAATAAATCACACACACACACACACACACACACACAAAGAACAAAACAAAATACATGCTAATCTGAGCAGAATTTATAGATTCACCTCTAACCATTTGAGCTATTGGCTTAATATTTTAGACTCAAGGAAAAAGCTCTTGGACCTCTGATTTTGCATTCATCACGCTTGAGTAATGGTCCTTGTTAGGCCTGTAATAATGTCCTCTTTTTTTTAAAGTGAAGCCTAGTAATAAAATTTTTATTGTAATCCGATGCTAACATGATTCTTCCTAACTAAGAATTATGTTTGGTGGATTTAAGCAACCCCAGAAAACATTCAGGCTAAGAATTTAGAAAAAGATACATTTGTTGAAAAGAACACCCTTATGGATGAATGTTTTAGGAGGATTTCCTAAGAATATGCTATTCCTTATTCTGTCTTGTGTTTTACTTTTAAATTTAAAACTAGTAGTTTTCAACTTTTAATTACTTTATGAGTCACTGGTGACACATTAAAAAAAAAATGCAGAATCCTCAGATCTGCCTCAGAGTGATTCTAATTCAGCATAGATAGGGGAGGAGCAATATTAAGGACTAAATGTTTATATCCAGCCCCCAAATGTATATGTTGAAACATAACCCCCAATGTAGTGGTAATAGGAGGTGGGCTTTTGGAGGTGATTAGGTCATGAAGGTGGAGCCCTCATGAATGCGATTTGTGCCCTTATAAGAAGAGATGGCAGAGAACTCTCATCCCTTCCACCCTGTGAGGACACAACAAGAAGACAGCCATCTATGAACGAGGAAGTGGATCCTCACCAGACACTGAATCCAACTTCCCAGCCTCCAGAACTGTGGGAAATAAATGCTTATGTTTAAGCCACCCAGTCTGTGGTATTTTTACTATGGCTGCCTGAATGGACTAAGACAGGGGCTAGGAACCTACACATTAAGAAGTAGCTCAAGTCATGTATGTAAGAGGTCTGCAGACCACACTTGGTGGGACACAGTATTGCTCCTGAGCTTCTAGACTTGACCATAAGCTTTGTGAAGTAAGGGCTGTGTTTTAATTATCTTGATATCCATGGCAATAATTATGAATCCTAGCACATTCAAGGCAGGGATGAATAAGGCTTATAGACACTGGCTTCACAGTTAAGCAGGCCTGGATTCACATGCTGGCTGTAGCCCTTATTAGTTCTGGGACAGAGGTTGTAACCTCTCTAAACCTGGCGTGGTCTTCTGAAAGTTGAAGATAATGATGCCTTCCTCCCTGAGGAATATGGAGCTTACGTGAGGTCATGTTTCCATAGAGCCTGTTACGGTGCCTGGGGCCAGAGATTGGAATGGGATCTTGGTACTATTAGGATGGTATTATGGCCAACACACAAGAATGCTACAGTTAGGTTTCCTGACCAGGGAAGAAATGCCAAGTAGGAATCAAAGTTCCTCTTGATTAAGGACTGAGATGGCATCCAACACCTTGCAAGGCTAAAATCAGGTCAAAGCTGATTTGGAGAATGTGATGTAGATCTAGAGGCCGCAGTGAGACATCATGACTCCCCCCCATGAAGGAAGCATGTACAGGGTGGTTTCACCAAGGTGGCTTCCTTTGAAGGTCTGCTGGCCCTTCCAATCAGGAAAGCATGGCTTCCTCATGTTCTGGACTCAAACCAATTGATTAGAAATCCCTCTCCTTCCTTCAGTGAGGGAGACAAAGACGTGGAAAAGAAAAGGAGGAAGCAGATCTATTTTCTCCCCTCACCAGGCACATGGAAGTGCTCCATGAAAAGTATTTGTGTGGGTTGTTTTCATTTTATTATTATTATTATTATTATTATTATTATTATTCTAAAATATAGTGAATGATGAGAATAGCTGACCTTCATTTAATGCTTATTATGTGATAGGCTCTGTGCCAAGATTTTTCCATATTGTGTCTCACTAAATCCTCAAAGGAAACCCTATGAGCTTGGTACTATTTTTATCACCATTTAGAAACAAGGAAAGTAAAGCTCAGAAAGGTTAAATAATTTGTTCAAGTAAGTGGCGTCACAGCTTGGATTCTGTCTAATGAGCAAATCTTCTTAGGAAAATTTTAAAAACGGATTAATTGTGAAGTTGAAATAGAGGGAAATATAAGTTGCCCTGACTTTGGGGAATTTGCTTGGGTGTGTTTTGGGGTGAGGGAATCTGCTTTGCCTTTACCTAATGGAAAACTGTCCACGAAACACAAAACAAAATAACAACAAAAGCGTAGCAAAAGAGCTTAGGCAATTTTTCTATTACTTGTGTTAGTCAAAAATGAGAAATTACCATTCAAGTTTTCCTGCAGCTTAATTATAGGCCTCTGTGCTGTGAACAATACACTAAGTACTAATAATAGGGGCCATCCAAAAACAAATTCTCTAGAGACCTCCCAACTCTATTGGGTCTGTTTAGGACAAGTGATAAGGAAACAATGTTCTGTATGAAGGAACAGCAGGCCCCTAGACAGTGTGAATCTTTTCCCTGTTAATGAAGCAAAATGAACATTCTTAGTGGTGTAAAACCAACAGCAGAAATGAAAAGCCATTCTTGTTACTTACCTTGGGGCTGCAAAGGAAATCTCTTCAGCATGTTAGCTAGGAAGTAATAAGGCACCATCACGAGACCCTGCGCTGCTCTGCTTTGGCAGAGAGGAATCCGAAAGAAAGAGTCCTATTTTTAAAGGGCTTTTCTCCTTCTGATATGATTTGGGCCCTGTTCCTAAATCATCTTAGAATCAGAATAGCAATTCTTTTTTACCTACTTGGCTGGAGTGTTAAAGAATCATTGGAAAATGTTCAATAAATGTCTGGAGCTCTATGTAAATAGGAAAAGTGCAGTTATTTGTAAAAAGAATACCAAAGAAAAAGCTTAATATTATTCAACTTTTTTTTTTTCATATTAGGAAGCAAATACATTTGTTACAATGTACCAAAGGGTGGAATTACTTCATAGACTAGACCATACAGTGGCTGCAACGCAGTAGGTATGTAAGTATCTGTGGATTGAATTAATGAATAAAAAACATGAATAGGAGTCCCATTAAAAACAAATTAGAAAGTCGAACACATATAATAAATAACCATTTGTACCTACCACTGTAATTTAGTCTATTTATACCCAAAGAAAGCCTTGTTTAAAATATGAAGAATATCAAAGCTTGAAATCCAAGAGGGAAGTGTGGGAGAACCAAGAATATCTGGGTCCCACGCCCGAGTCACAGCCAAGCTAGAAGATTCTATTTCTATTAGATCAGAAAGAATATGCTCAGAATAGACTTTGGTCATTGGGGAATCTTGGTCAGAGAGTATACGTGCTTTTGCGGGGGAGGGCAGTAAGTTCTACCAGGTGGGCTGGGATCATACTGTCAGAATCAGGGTCTGGAGGTTGGATAGGCAAGGGAGCACATATCCTTCCCCAGGTCTTCTATGCACTGAGAGAACTTCATTCCTTTTCAAGGTCACCTTTGGCTGTGATGGCCTGAATTCAGTGGCATTCCAATCCTAGCTCAGCTAAAGAAGTCAGCCTCTTGTCCTGGATTGCCCCAATCCACCACCCACACAAGATGTTTGTTTGTATACCAGACATTACTGATGGCTTGGGGTGGCAAGGAGGGCTTACAGTACAGAATCACAAGAGATCAATTTAAGAGTTAATATTAGTCATCTCTTTTCTGCAAATCTTTCAACCACCCTGCCACCAGAAACTTCCTGCTGGCCAATATTTCCCTGCAAGCCTCTACCATGAGGCCTCCACTAAGCTAGAACAGTTCTTTTCCTAAGAAGAATTTGGAAGTTGAATCTTAAAATTAACCTTTCAACATTTTTTTTTTCTTCCTCCCTGGCGCATAAGAACAATGACGTTTGCATAGAAGGGCAGTTTGCCTGCTAACAGTTGTCAGCTTGCTAACCTTTTATTCTTCAAGCCTGGAGATAATCAGTTACTCCCAACTATTAGGTGAAGCTCTGCTCATTATAAAGTTGTCAATCAATCATGGTATAATTCTAATCCGAATTACTATGTGTGGAGGGTTTTCCTACTCCACCAAGTAATTCTCTGATACCAGCTGGGTGTCCTACAATTCAACTCCATTCTGACGCCATCGACCTGGATATAATAGTATCAGATCCCACAGGTTGAGGGCTCAGTCCTACAAGACTGCCTCCCCCACCCCACCACCACCTCTTCAGACACCAGTTGCAAGCCCAGGCTGTTAACCCTAACCTTTGCTTCTGAGCAACTGCCTGCAAATCAGTTTCCCTCCACCTCCTCCTTGGGTTTAATTAGTTTGATAGAAAGGCTCACAGAACTCAGAAATATTTTACTTACTAGATCACCAGTTTATTATAAAAGGATATGACTCAGGAACAGTCAGGTGTAAGAGATGCGTAGGGCAAGGTATGGGGAAAGGGTGCGAAGCTTCTATGTTCTCTCTAAGTAGCCACTCTCCACATATCTCCTCATGTTCACCAACCCTGGAATCTCTCAGAAACTGGTCCTTTTTTTTTTTTTTTTTTTTTTTTCTTAATGGTGGTTTCATTACACAGGCTTTTGATTGATTAAATCCTTGTCCATTGGCGATCAAACTCTTCCCTCCGGAGGGGTCAGGTCTGATACTGAAGGTCCAGATGGAACTACTCACATGGTTGGTTCAACCCTGGCAACCATCTCCCATCCTTAGGTTACCTAGGGGCTTTCCAGCAGTCGCCTAATTAACATAACAAAAGACACCTTTATGGGCTCAGCACTTCAGGAAATTCCAAGGGTTTAGGAGCCCTGTTCCAGGAACTAGATGAACACCAAATACGTATTTCTTATTATAAATCACAATATCACACATGGTGTCTTTTTTCCTTCTGAATATGAGGAATTATCTTTGTGTTTAAAAATGAACACAAACCCCTCTTAAGCATTGATATTGGATATATTTTTGATACCCTGACTTAGGATTTGCTGGAAGGTTTCATGTTTTCAGTTGACTCCTGCAGATTTGAACCTGAAGGAATATGGTACAGGGTTATCAGCTTCTTATCTTTAGAGTTTCTTAGGACTCAGGGCCTGCTTCCTTCTGGTCTTCTCTGATCATAGTACCTGAGATCAGGCTTGCCTGTTCTCTAATCAGATATCTGGCATTGCACAGGAACTATATATAAAGCCCTTGGTTCTGAAGTTAGTTGGCCATCAAGATAAATTTGCAATTTACTTGCAGAAAAATAGTAGCATATGTGTATTTCACACTATCCCAGGATGTGACAAGAAGAAAGAAAAGCAAAAATAGGAAAGAAAATGTAAAAAACACAGAAAAAGGTATGGGGTGGACTCTACATCTGACTTTAGGAGAACCTCTCTCATGTCATTTCAACTGAATGCAAGGGTGGGAAAAGGCATCAATGTGCATCTCTCCTTCTTGAGAAGGGTATACTCCATTATGCACTCTATCACTGATGGTGTCACTGTGCAATAGGGAATAAGACCCTGGACCACAGCCTCTTTCCTGGTGTGCCACTTCTACTCCTGCCCCTGCTATGTAGGGGCTCAGCAAGTATTTGTTACTCAATGAATAAAAGTTTATTTCTTTCTCTCTCTCCAAGAGTTGTGTTGACTCTCCATCATGGAAAATGGGGACATTAAGGCACATTTAGTTCCCTTTGTTCCCCCTCAAGTCACACCACCCTCAACATCTGTTGGCCTTACCTTCATTTTGTAAGGCTTTTATGAATATTTTCATTCTGGCCTTCAATGAAACATAGGCTTTGGAACTTGTTCTGTAAGATGATTCTAAAAATGAAAAATTAAAAAACTTACAGTAAACAACATGCCTGATGTGACCATGTAAATATTCTCAAATAGTGTGATTGAACTCACAAAAAAAGAAATGTACACGGGTTCCTCCAAATCACACCAAGTCAAATGGATTCTCCTTTCATGCATTCTATTTAGTCCTTAAAATATTACCATGTTTTAGTTTGCTTCACACCTTGTGACTTTCTCTTTCAGCTTTTTGTTTTTCCTGGAATTGTCAATTGTCTTTCTTTTATCTTATGGAGAGAAGAATTCTATGCCTCTTCATCATTATTGTCTAAAATATACAATCCATGGATACTGGTATTTGTTGAAAGGAAACCACTTTTCTCTCACTTCATCTCTCACTTTCCTCCTCTTCTTGGAGATATCTGAGTTGTCATCTTAGTAAATCTTTCCCTTGTAGACTGTTAATTCACTGTCTTAGATCCCACCTCTTTTTCATGGATTTCTTTTTACTTATGTTGGGATGTTTTCTAGAATATAGAATTTTCTTTCCAGAGAGTATAGAAGAGGTAGATTTCCTGATTTTATTCTACACTTAATTGATAGCTTGACTAGGTAGAAAATTCCACTTTTAAATGTCATTTTCCCTCAGAATTTTGAAGTCACTGATCCAATATTTCTAGCATTCAGAATTCTGATAAGAAAATTGTTAGCAATTTAATTTTTATTTTATCCCATCTCTTTTTAGATCCCTCCTCTCTGGAAGCTTTTGGTCACTTCTCTTTATCTTTGGGGCTCTAAGATTTCATTTACATTCCTTGAATTTCACAGGACTTTTCAATTTGAAAATTCATGGTTTTTTAGGCTTAGGAAATACTCTACTTTTACTTTCATTATTTCTTCCTGTAGTTTCTTGTTTTTTTCTTTACTCTCTAGGCAATTTTTTCTAGACAGGTATTAGAACTATAGTATCAATTTCCTTGTCTCTTAATTCCTCATATTTTCCACATCTGCTCCTTCCCCATCTGCCAGGTTTCCTGGATCCTATCACTTATTCCATCTAACGATTTTTTTCAGGTCAAACACATATATAAATATAAATTAATTTCTAAGAACTCTTTCATGTTCTTTTTCCTACTATCCCATTCTTATTTAATGGATGCAATAACTTTTCAGGATAGTCAGAATAATACATTTTGTTTATTAAATTGCCTATTTCTCCCAGGCAGTTATTCTGTTTATTCATTTTTTCCCTCCAATGTTTAGTAAACCTTAATTGTCCATCCATATTTATAGAGAAAAACTAGGCTTATTAATGTGGGTAGCTAGTGTGGGTTTCCTCTGCCATTGTGTTCTTCTATTTCTGTAATAAATATCTCCCCTCCATTAGTTTTCCAGGGCTGCTGTAGCTAAAGTACCAAAAACTATTTGGCTAAAACAACAGAAATGTATCGTTTCACAGTTCTGGAGCCCAGAAGCCTAAAACAAGATGTTGGCAAGGTTGATTCCTTCTAGTTGTGTGAGAGAGAATCTGTTCCATGCCTTTCTCCTAGCTTCTGGTATGTTCAGACATTCCTTGGCTTATAGATGGTCATCTTCTCCTTGTGTCTTCACATTGTCTTCCCTTTTCACATTGTCTCTGTATTCAAATCTCCTCTTTACAAGGACACCAGCCATACTGGATTAGCCATACTGAAGACACTGATGACCTCATCTTAACTTGATTCTTTACAAAGACCTGATTTCCAAATAAGGTCACATTCACAAGTACTGGGGGTTAGGATTTCAACATCTTTTGGGGCAACATAATTAAATCATAACACTTCTCAATGGGAGATCAGTGATGGGTTTTGAGTTGATTAGTGAAGACAAGCAGTTGGGCTCGTGAATTCTAACTTGAGAAAGGTTTGTCCTGCTAAACCTCAGCCCCAACCCCAGCCCATCATGGCAGATCATTTAGTCATTTAATTTCTTTAGAAAGCAGGTTTTAGCATGGTCAGATATGTTGCAATGGATATTCTATGAGAGGGGAAGGATGGTGGACAGAGTGTTCCCTTATTTTCTCAAAAACACCAACCTTTGCTATCTTGATCAATTTGGGCTATTATAATAAGATACCATAGACTAGGTGGCTTAAACAACAGGAATTTATTTCTCACAGTTCTGGAGGCTGGAAAGTTCAAGACCAGGGTGCACATTTGGTGTCTGGTAAGACCTTCTTCCTGATTTGCAGAGAGATGTCTTCTTGTTGTATCCTCTTATGGTAAAGAGGGCAAGCTCTGGTCTCATTTTCTTCTTATGAGAGCACTAATCCCATCATGGGGGCTCCACTCTCCTGATCTCATCTAAACCTAGTCACCTCCCAAAAGCCCTGCCTTCTAATACCATCTCATTGGGGGTTACAGTTTCAACATGTGAATTTGGGGGGGTGGTGGCCGCAAACACAATCTATAACATTTGCCTTCTGCTGAGAGGTGGGAAATTCCATCTCTTTAGAACCTTGAGTGATTTTAAGTATATAGATCAAAATATATTTTAAAATATATACTTAATCTTGACTAGATGTGCTTTGTCCAAAAACAAAATGCCCTGGGATCAGTTAAGGGTATGTTTCTACCTCCTTACTGCTTGACCTCCTCCTTCACAAGGTCTGCCTCAGTCCTAGTTGCCTTCTGGAAGGGGAGGGCTCTGAGTCAAAACCAAGCTGAGGGCCCTCATGTATACACCTACCTAAGTCCTAGATTAAACTTCAATCCCAGGTCATGACCAGAATGTTTTAACAAGCGATGTCCCATGAGAAGGTCAACTTTCTGAGGTTGTGTGAATGAAAGTATTCTGGGATAGTTGTGAGACAGCACAAAAGTAACATGCAAAGTGATGAAGAGAAAGGATTTGAATGGAATTCTGGATTAGAACTGAAAAAAACATGATCTCTCAGGAGGTACCTTTTGAAATTAAAAAAAAAAAAAAAAGATTTAGGCAAATTAAGAGGGACTACTGCTACCTAAACTGGAAATTCAATTTGGGGAACCACTGAAATGCAAATCAAAACCATGATGAGATATCATCTTACACCTGTCAGAATGGCTAGAATCAAAAAGACAAGAAATAATAAGTGTTGGTGAGGTTGTGGAGAAAAAGGAACCCTCACACACTGTTGGTGGGAATATAAATTGGTACAGCCACTGTGGAAAACAGGATGGAGTTTCCTCAAAAAATTAAAAATGGAACTACTCTACTATCCAGCAATTCCACTACTGGATATTTACCCAAAGAAAATGAAAACACTAATTCAGAAAGACATAGGCACCCCTATGTTTACTGCAGCATTATTTACGGTAGCCAAGATACTGAAGCAGCCCAAGTGTCCATTGTTAGATGAATGGCTAAGAAGATGTGTGAGATATGTATATCATTGAGATTGTGAGATATATATTCATATATATCTTATAATGAAATGTTAGCCATAAAAAAGGACGAGATCTTGCCATTTGTGACAATGTGGATGAACCTAGAGGGTATAATGCTAAGTGAAATAAGTCATAGAAAGACAAATACCATATAATTTCACTTATATGTGAAATATAAAAAAAAAAGAACAAAAAAACTAATAAACAAAAACCGGAACAGACTCATAAATACAAAGAAAAAACTGGTAGAGATGGATGAAATAGATGAGAGGGATTAAGAGGTACAAGTTTCTAGTTATAAAATAAATAAGTCATGGGGTGAAAAAGCATATGGAATATTGTCATTAATATTGTGGTAACTTTGTGTGGTGGCAGACAGTAACTCCACTTATGCTGAGCATTTCACAATGTATATAAATGTTGAATCACTATGTTATACACATGAAACTAATATAATACAATTCATCCTTGAACAACAAATTCACTTCTAGCTGCTTTTTAAAAAAATAAATGGATGGACAGTACTGTAAATGAATTTTCTGTTTCTTATGATTTTCTTAATAACATTTTATTTTCTCCAGCTTACTTTATGGTAAAAATACAGTATATCATACGTATGACAAGCAAAATATGTGTTCATCACCTGTTTATGGTATCGTTAGGGCTTCTGGTCAACAGAAAACTATTAGTCAAGTTTTGGGGGAGTCAAAAGTTATAAATGGATTTTCGACTGTACCAAGGGTGGATGCCCCTAACCCCTGCGTTGTTCAAGGGTCAGCTGTATTGTATGTCAGTTAAACTTCAATTTAAAAAAACTTGGAGAACCACTAACTCTAAAGAGTGTTATTTAAAAATGTACACACTTTACACAAGGTTCAGTTCAATTTGCATTTGTGGTGTATGCCAAGCAGTGTAGGATTTCATGAGAGAGAATTTGTTTTTCCATAGCACATCCCTTGGGTGCCTGAGTCAAAGGCACAACACTGGCCTTTCCTGAACCAGGGACTTCCTCTATGACAATTCTTAATTTCAGAAATAAATGAATGTGTGGAAATTCTGATCAGGAGGGACAATTGAGCTGTCCTAGCTGGTGTCCCCCTCCTCCCTCAACCCTCTTTGTGTTGCCAATTCTAGAGGAGAAGGTCCACATCCCCAAAATGCCATGGAAATACTCCTGCCCTGTGGCAGTAAAGCTGTTACCAATCCTTACCCTTCACTGGGACTATGTCACCATTAGAGAAAAGGCAATTATCAAAAGCCATTTCATATCAAAGCTCAGAGGGGTTTCCTGAGTTTGTACAAAGATGATTTTGATATTTTAATGAATCTGACAGGATGTTTTGGGAGCACTTCTATTCTCTTCCCATATTTTGCCCAAGGTATGGGTGATAGATGCTATTCTCTTCTGCCAGAGCTTTGGAGAAAGCGGACTTTCCAGTCTGTCCTTATTTGCTGAAACCTCCTTTTCTGCCCATGTACCACAGTAGATCCTACGCCTGTCTTCTGCCTTAACAGAGAATTAAAATACCCTCCTTCATTGCAAGCGTCTTTTGTGGTGTAGGCTGCAAACATCAACACCATAAAGTTCTCAGCATGAGCCAAAAACCTCCAGGACTAATGGCTCTAGCAACTTCTCCCCGGGCCCCAGGAAAGGGTCACTGCGTTTTAACTTTTGTGTATCAGCCTCCTTGGCTGTTTTGGGGGTGCATGATGTGGTGGAAGGAGGCAGACAGCCTTTAAAATGCACTGGAGGTCAATGTATTCCATTATATACACAGTGCTTCAAATTCAGTTTTAACCTTTGATGAAATGTGCAGTGTTGGGATTTTTTATGCTAGAGCAGACACAGGAAATCACAGGTGCAACTCATTTTGTTGTTGTTGTTTTTTGACTTATAATCACTGTAGGCCCCTAGAATTTTTATAGAAAATTCTCTCTTTAACTTGAGCATAAAGTGTCAGAAGTCTGTAGCTTGTCTCTGTAATGGACGTTAATAGGTAGTATTGATTTGTGGAAATTAATTACTAGAAAAACAGTTTTCAGCCCTTCCCTAGTGTTTGGAAAGATTTGAGAGCCCTCTTGTGGCCGTAAGAAACTGAAACTGAAAGCTGATGAAACGCTTTTAGCTGGGTTTTGTTGATGTTTTGTGCTGATTTTTTTTTTTCTTTCTCTCTTTTTGGTTACATTTGTTTGCCTGCGTTATGGCTTTGAATCGCTTTTCATTGGAGATTAACATCAGCATATTTCACATCATGTCGATGGAAGACTCAGGGATGGGAGCGGTGTCAATTTTTAAAAGACAGACTACTTTTTTTTTCCTGATTATTAAACTCAGATTCTTACCACCAAGAGAAATAACAAATGCAGAGGGGGTATGTTGAGGGAAGTTCACAGAGCAAGGGCATTACAGTGCATTATTCTTTTTTTTTTTTTTTTTTATTTTAAGGGATGCGTCCTCTTATTTTTAATCCAGGTATTGACTGCACAAAGGTAACGCTAATTCTGGCAGCCCCAAGCTACATTTATTTTGAACCTCTTAAAGATTATTTTCTCTGATTTACATATAGCAGAGTAAAGTGGGAAAATAAGTGTCCTCATTTGAGTGTTTTTAAATCTCTAAGAAATGCACGTTGAAAGCTATTACCTCTCTGATGCTTCAATCACGCCTGAAGAAATATATTTGCAACTTAAGGTCACTGTGCTCCACACTTGAATTGATGAAGGGAGCACCCAAGGCAAAGTTTAGACAGAACGAATTGATTTTTTTTCCTGGGAGACCTAAATTATCATGCATATATTTTTCTCAATTTCTGTCATTGCTTTATTAATTAGGCAGAATTACAGCAGGGCTTTAGAGCCCACTGCAGCTGGAAGATCCCATGGAGTGTCCACGTGATAAGCTGGGCTTCTGGAAGGAGCTCAGGCTGTTATTGTGAATAAGCGGATTTTGAAGAGAACCTGATGAGGGCTCTGTGTTACTTCCAGCATAATTTGGTTTCTCCTAGATTAGTTTGTGAAGTGAAATTGGCATCCAGTCAGAAATGAATCACTAGCCCTGCCTATTGTTCCTAACACAGAGGAAAATGTCATGTACGTGCATTGAAGAAGGAAAAAAGAAGAAGAAATGAGAGCAGAACCCCCTGATGTTTGGACCTAGATATGACATGGGAGAGTTAAAGATGGTGTCTGGTCTGTTTCCCTTTCAATGCTCAGGTGTAATTAGCAGAAGCGGCAGTTACATTGCCTGGTCGGGACTGAGAGAGGTAACACTGGCCAGGAGGAGAGGTAACGCTGGCCAGGAGGGGAGGCTGAGCAGCAATCATTTTGTTCTGTAGGAGCGGTGGCATATTTCCGGCTCTAACTCCATCTTTCTTGGTCTTTGTCAATATGGAACTTTGGCAGTGTTCGAGATCCTTTAAGAATATGCATAAAAGGCTTACAAGGGTTGTATAAAGGGACCCAGGTTCCATCTTGAATAAGCTCTGGCTGGCCAAAAAGTAGAGAATTTGAACATCAAATAAGTATAATGACTGCAGTGTCTTGAAACTCACTATGTTTAGATTCACAAGCTAATAATGATATAAAAACAAACAAATGACATCAACAAAAAGCTCCTCTGGGGGATTCTAGGAAAGCCGTCTATGATTTTGAAAAACAGGAAATAACATGAGTCAAACATTCATCTACCTTTCCTACCTATATCAACTATACCTTGGGGGATCAAATAGTGGATGGGGGATGTTTCTCCTTATAGAAGCATTGCAGCTAACAAATGAAGCAGAAATGATGGAATTAGAATATCACCATCTTGCAATCCTTTAATGATCACCTCTTAATGATCTACTGACATCACAGAAAGAGAGACCACCATGCATTATGTGCCTCCAGATTGAGGTCCACAACACCGCTGACTTAGAAATACCAGTCTATTATTTCAGAATGATTTTTTTTTTTCTACAACTTTAACTATCACCTGAAGGTATATCCGTATCCTGGCATTTCTGGCTGTTTCTTCTGGGTCCCCCTTTTCTGTGCGTTTCAAGGAGAAAATGAGCTAATACACAAATCAGTGGAAACTCCAAACTATAGAATAATGTGCAAATTCCATGGTTTCTTTCCAACTTGACTAAGTTGGAGCAAAACACAACAGTGTGGGATCATCAAAGAAGGCTACATAGTCAATGCCTTGGGGTCAGGCTGCAAGACCTTTACATCCCAACATGTAATTACATCCCATTACATCCCAAGAACCTAGCACAGTGTTTGGCATGAAAGACATAATCAAAAACTATTTTTATATCAACAAATCAATGAATAGAGTGGCTGGAGAGGAAAAGAAAGAGAAGTCTCACTGCCTCTGCCTCTGAGTTCTTTTACCTCCGGAGGGATCATCCTTTCGTATCCCCGGGTGTCAGTCTCCTCATCGGTAAAATCCTGCTATGATATTGTCTTTTCCTGATGATCAAATGAAATAAAGGATGAGGAAAGTATTTTGAAAACTGTAAGCATGTTCACAAATAGGAAAGCATTCTCATTTTTTTTTTTTGTTATTAACACAGCTTGTTTAATACTTAAAACGTCACCGTTTTGGGGTTGTTTCTGAGGCTCTGATAATCACGGAGGAAGGACAGTTATTGAAGGTGAGGATGTGCATGCATGTGGACGTGCTGCTATGCATCAGCTACATTATTTTATTCTGGCAATTCTGTGGAGTAAGCATCTATACCCTGGCTATTTCGATGAGGAAACCAGGGCTCCCAGAGGTCATGTCAGCTAACCAGGTCACATGAAGAGTGAGGTGGATCCGAAATTGAAATCCAGATCTTTCCGACTTCAAACCTATTCTCTTTCCACTGCACGTTAAGTGAAGTTTCCAGCATGCTTGAAAGTATGTGCTCTTGCCATGTCCAAATGAGTAGAGCTTGACTTGCATTTTCTCGAATCTGCTCTTCCGAAATAAAAGCCAACTGCAGGATTCAGCAACCTCCTTTGAACACATGTCTGAGATTTTGTAGCCGATTGCGTTCAAAAAAGGACTTATTTTAAAGCCAGAAAGAGAATTATGGCATTGCATGAGCTCTGGCTTATCTGAATTCTCTTGGGCCGCAATTTCCAACCATCCATTATTGTCCTGAGCTTACTACAGCTTTTGGCTTCTAGATTCCTCAGGAGTGTTAAAAAGGGATGCAGCTGCCCTGCAGTCTTTCCCCACTAGTCTCTGTAGCTCAAGTGCAAATCTGTTAGGCAGTTTCGTGTGCGTGCTGAGGTCAGGAGAATTGTTTCTGAAGTGCTAAGCTGTGACTATCTAGAGGACCCTCTGGACCCATATACTCCAAAGGTTGAGAGAAGCCCTCTGCCCTCCCCGACCCTACAGTGTGCTGCCTCACCCTCATTTCCTGCTGCCCACCCCATCCCACCCCCAGGTAACCACAAACCCCTCACCCCGAGATGCTCATTTTGCTTCTAGAGCTTTGAATTCAACAAAGCCGGAACCACTGCAGCATTAAGTTACAAACTGCATCTCTAAGACAGCCTGACTCCTACAAGAAGACCATCAGAACTCTCTTTGTGAGATCTTTGTGAAATTACAGACATCATCTAAAAGCCTGTGTAACTCAAAGGGTTATTTTGTTGACTAAATTGGTTAATGCAAGTACAGCACTTAATAACTATATTGGGACATAGAGGACACTCAATAAATGTTAGCCATTGTACTATTAATACCAATTTTTGTTCCACTTGGAACTTTGCATGTTTTAGGTTAGCTTGCTCCTTCTTCATTGCTTGAGGGATGAGCTCCAAGTCACTCTTTCTTTGAGAACTGGCATGGAATGGAATCAAGCAGGGATCTCTCGGGTATTTCGTGAAATATCCTAAAATGATTGCCAAGTCCTGATAGCAGAATCTAGGAAAATCCTAACTCAGAAGAATCTTTTATGGAAGAGCACAGCAAAATCTGGACAGAGATGACTTTTTTTTTTTAAGTTCCTGAGATATTTTAGGAAAATCTGTATCAAAGCTGTCAGATATAAACCTAAATATTGAAGCACGTGCCTTGCTCTTAAACGTCCTGATTTACTTCTTTCCCTTTCCAAATTGGCTAGAGCAAAACAATTGCAATGGAAACACCTCGTTGCTTCTACCCTGTGTAATTCTCACATTTGTTAAAAGCAGCATCTGGGAAATTAGCGAAGAAGAGAGCCCAGCTGAACACGCGTGGCCCTGATAACACAATCTGAGTGTTCTATCTGGTGTTCTGCTTTGCCCGGCTGGGATCAGAGCTGCAAGTGGGATGCAATTGGGCCTTATCTCACTCCGGGGCAGCTCCAGGCTTCAGGCAGATGCCCACATGCATAAACGACAGCTCTGCAGAGCAGAGAGCCTTGAGCCGTCCTCACGCAGAAATCTCAGCAAGGCAGCTCAAAGCAGGGCGCCTCTGAACCAAATAATCACGGAAGTCCCTGAATAATGCATGAGAGCAGGACCCTCCCTGGCACATTTGGAACTGTACTGCAAGGAACTGTACTCAGCAAGATAGCAAAAGCCAGCCCCTGGAACATGCACTCCCTGAAATTTATTCTTGCAACAACCACTTGGGGGAAAGTGAAAGCCAATATGACAACCACCTGAAAATCGTGGCATTTTAGTGAGTCCAGGGCTCCTAGGGTTCGTGTCAGTATAAAGCAGCAACGTGACAGGATTTAAAATTTTATCTTATTGATAAATGCTACCTCTTCCTCCAGGAAGGTTGGAGGGTGGGCTGATCGTCACTGCGAAATGACCAGTATGATCCAGAAGCCGCTTATTCCACGATTTGGTTTGGTTGTTTTGGTACGCTGTGCGGCTTCCCATAATTAAAGTTAGTTGCCATCTAAAAATTGCAGAAATGCTGCCTCTCGGGGGGCTGTTTCTTGGAGGCCTGGCCCCGATGTAATCGGTGAGGAAGCTCCATCTTTCTGATCCAGATGCTGGCTTTCATATAGCTGCAGTAGGGATGAGTGGGATTTGAGGCCACAAATATCTTGTCTCTCGTTTGATAGTCCAGCTTCTCATTAAGTGCAAAATAAACAAATCTTTTTGGAAGAATGTTCCTACACCACCGTGTCACAAGCCCCCCCACCCGGCGGTCCTTGATCATCCATCTTAGATTGGTGTTCTTGGCAGGGCACCTGCCCGGTCCAGCCGGGAGGGAGCAGAGCCAGAAGCCTGCTGCATAGCCCTGCCTTGCGTCCAGGTAGCCTCCTGATGGCAGGCCCCACCGAACGGCCCTGTCCTCTCCTATGCTAACGATGGTCAGCTATATTTTGGCATTATGACTGTGAAATGGGGGCAATTCTCTTGGCTCAAAATTCTACTCCCAGCAATTTATTCCCTGCATAAATATTTATGGTTTAGGATAGTCACCAGATTATTGTTTACAGTATCCTCCTTCAAACAGAATCAGCCTAATTGTCCCAAACTGGGAGATTAGTCACATAAATTATGGTACATCTATAATTGGAATATTATACTCTTAGAGAAGAATATTAAATAAAATAGAAAAAGTGTTCACTCTGTAGTTTTGACTTACAAATACAGGTTAAAAATAAAATGTTCCTTTATGATCTCAAATCTCTAAAGGAAGAAATAGGTATTTAACTGTGGTTATCTCGGAGTGGAGTGATTATAGATAATTTTAATATTTTTTTTCTTTTTTGGTGTTCTGCATTGCTCATATTTTCCATAGTGACAATGTATTGTGTTTCTAACTGGGGGAAGGGGGAAATCACAGATTAAAAAAAAGAAGAAGAAAAAAAAAGCCAGACTAGCTACATCTAAAAGTATTCTCCCTCTAAAGTTACTAGGGATGCCGGCAAAAAAGGAACGAGAAGCGTCTCTCCTCCTGAGGGAAGCACCTCGGGCTATGAGCATTCCTTCCCCCTCTATCTTAGCGACTGAAAAGAGTCAAGATCTCAGGGTAGTACATAAAATAAAAATGCCTTAGCTAGAAGGGTCTGGCTGCTTTGTAAGTGGCCGGGAGGGGGGAGTGGCGGCCGCGTGGGGGTTGGGGGGGGGGGATGCGTGGCTTCTGTTTGAAGTAAGATAACCACCCACATGTGCGTGTCTCCATTTTCTCATCACAATACTGGACATCCTTAGAAGCAATAGCTCTGACACACACCATTATCAGACGCCGAAAGTTCTTTATTACCATACTTAACAATCATAGTTCCCAATTTCCCATTTGCTTAGAACATCATTCTCAAATTCGTTAATTTGTTTTCAAGGCTTGAATAAAAGGCCTTTTCATCACCATGTCAAAGGGCAGCCTGATTGCCAAGCTCTCACTGCCACAATGCCCCCTATCAGATACAGGATAGCGCCGATAATACTCTACGGAGATAATGAAGAATGGGTAGCCCATAATGAGTGTGCGGCTCTAAAGAGAGTCAAGAAATTAATCCCATTCTGAGCCTTTGGAAAATGGCTCCAGCACACAGTACAGCGGGGCATAGGGAGAGCTAAGTTTCACTATTTGAAAATGCACACATCAGCTTGTGTTTAAGATGTATACCGTTAAATGTCTGAACTACTCCCTGGGAGGGCCAAAGATCTCCTTCAGATGACCCCTAAGTCTACCTTACAACTGCTCACAGTGTTCTTTGTGAGATACGGAGCTTTGGCAAAACTTGATTATCTAGGGAAAACTCCGTGAAAAGTCTTCGGGGCAAGAGGAAGGTAGAGAAATTGATTATTTCCCATACATTTCACAAGGTCTAGGCTAAGAGAAACCATTAGCCTGGGCAACTTCTGTTGGTTAAGGCAGCAAGTTCAGTTTCCTGGGGACAGGACTATCAGAATCCCTAAAATAGTAGCTGATAAAATATTTATTCATTCCACAAACACTGAACAACAGAACATCCCTGTTGTATAAGGTCGTGCATCATATGCTCTGGGGGATAATGACTACGGCATGAGGCCTGTTCAAGGGCTAGGACAGTCACCAGTCACTGCAATAGACATAAAACATGAGTGGCACGGGTTTCAGGGGAATAGAAATCCCTTCCTCAGATGACATCACAGAAGGCTGGCTGGAGGAGTTTCTACTTGAGACGGTTTTTCTGAATGCACAGAACTGTGGACCTTGATGATACTAACTGTGTTGCTTGATTTAACGAGGGTTAGACTAGTGGTGGAAGGAATACATTTATTAAATCTCCCTTGTGAACGTGGCATTTTGTAGGCTCTTCCAGATGTGTTTTCATTGGCTAGGCAAGTGATAACCTCATAAAAGTGAATCTTTTTTGAATCACCACAGGCAGGGTGATTCCAGAGACATATACTCCTCATTCCACCATTTTGATGAACATACTAGCTCTGCCTTCTTTCATTGAGGAATCGAGAGGGAAGGATTAGGTAGAAGGAAAGAAGAAAATACAGAGGAGGAAAAGGTAGTTTGGAGAAAGCTGGCAATGCGGAAGTGGGGAGGGAACAATGACACATGGGTGCATGATACGAATCTGTCCCTGATTTCTTCCTTATCAATACCAACGGTTCTGGGCTCTTCCCCACTGGCCCTTCACCATAGCTACCAAATGTCTGTCCTGGCTCTGCCTACTTTGTCCATCCTGAACCCTGTTGCCTAATGAATCTTCTTAAATTAACACTTTTCCCATTTTAGCAATTGACAGTTGTATTCAGAGCCCATGACTCCTTGGGTTCAGCATGCTCTTCTCGCTTATGCCCTCCTACCATCCATTCATTTATTAAGCAAACATTTTGTTTAATGCACAACATGAACTTCCTGGTCTAATTAGACCTCTCTGCTCTCTGTACGTTCTTAACTCTTCTCTTCAGTGTTGCTTGTCCACTCCTTACCTCCGTAGCTTGCTACCCAGTGTCTTTTTCTAATCTACCATCCTTACACCCACAATACGTGAGGGCATTTTATTCTTTTTTTTTTTTTTTATGTTCTCCACATTTGCTAGAGCAGATCCTTACACATAACAAACCCTCGATAAGCATGTGTTAATTAAATGGCTTGCTAATTAAAGAAATGAGCAATTATACAATAAACTGCTTGGTGAAATACAGGTTCTTGAAGCAGTAGGGAAGAAAACTAGTAAGCTTAACATTTTTAAAAAGCCACCTCATCGCTCCTAATTACCTGTTGTTTGAAACACTCTACTTTTTACCCAAAGTCTGTGTTGAGTGTCTCCTTCTCTGCGTGTGGACCATCACAATCAAATGATGGATACGTTCGTAGATTATGTCTCTTTCTACTCTTTTCACACATTTTAGACAGTCAAAAATAATATCAGATCAGTTTTAGGAAAGGACAGAAAGTATTTATCAAAGGCAAAATTTGGGGCGCCTGGGTGGCTTAGTTATTAAGGGTCTGCCTTCAGCTCAGGTCATGATCCCAGGGTCCTGGGATCGAGCCCTGCATCAGGCTCCTTGCTCAGCGGGAAGCCTGATTCTCCCTCTCCCACTCCCCCTGCTGTGTTCCCTCTCTCGCTGTGTCTCTCTCTGTCAAATAAATAAATAAAATCTTAAAAAAAAAAAGGCAAAATTAACCTTAGTCATTAAAATACATTTATCTTCTATGATGATAATCTCTTTTTCGGAGCATTGGGTGTTGACCCTCTGCCATGAGTGTGACTTTGGGTGAAGTGTTCTGGGACGTGAGGCCTGAGTCCAGTTATCAAAGAGGAGATTTAAGGGTTGAGGTGACCAAGACGTTCACATGGAAGTTAAAAGTGCAGCAAGTGATGCAGTAAAACCCTCGAGACTGGAAAAGTCAGGCAAGATGGATAGGAGGCTTGAGTTGGGCTGGAAAAGTCCAGGAAGTTTTTTGCAGAATGCAGATGAGCAAAGGACAAGCAAAGACAGAGGGAAGGCGGTCATGCTTCTGTGCTGCATTCAGAATTGCACGATATGATTACTTCACAGCAGAACAAGACGCTGAAGCAGCCATGAAAAAGTGTGTGTTCTGTGCCTCTGAACTTGAGGACGCCGCGATGGCCCCTCTGATCATTATCTGTTAAAACGATCGTTGAACTAACCAAGGTGCCCTGTTCCCTAATCTTCCTGAGTACACGTGTATTTGCCATCATTACCTTAGGGCCCCAAGAATGACAATTTTTTTTTTTAAAGATTTTATTTATGTATTTGAGAGAGAAAGAGCACATGAGAGGGGGGAGGGTCAGAGGGAGAAGCAGACTTCCCGCTGAGCAGGGAGCCCGATGCGGGACTTGATCCTGGGACTCCAGGATCATGACCTGAGCCGAAGGCAGTCACTTAACCAACTGAGCCACCCAGGCGCCCCCCAAGAATGACAATTTTATTTTATTATTTTTTTTTAAAGATTTTTATTTATTTATTGAGAGAGAGAGAGAATGATAGAGAGAGAGCATGAGAGGGAGGAGGGTCAGAGGGAGAAGCAGACTCCCTGCCGAGCAGGGAGCCCAATGTGGGACTTGATCCAGGGACTCCAGGATCATGACCTGAGCCGAAGGCAGTCGCTTAACCAACTGAGCCACCCAGGCGCCCCAAGAATGACAATTTTAAAGAGCTGCAATTGCTTTACAGATGCCCTTAAATGAATTCACCCAAACTCTCAGTGAAGGAAGTGGCAAACAGCTGACCTGCTGATAGGACGCTGTCACCGACAAATAAAGTTATCTGTCTTGGAGATTGCTCTGGTCCCAGGAGATTGGTAGAACATACCCTTAACATGGTAGTTAGCATTTCTTTCACTGCACCAAAATCCCTGGGTGCTGGCGATCCCCTTGAGGGCAATGTGTTAGTAATCTCTGAGTCCCTGATGCCTCGTCTGGGTGCTTGGCAAACACGAGGTTCGCTTAACTTTTGCAGAATTAACAGATTCCTTTGCTGGAGAGCTGCTTGTCCTTCTCCGTTCTTTGTTTTATCTTCCATTGTGCTGTTGAGCAAGTAAAGCCTAAAAAGGGAATCTTGCAAATTCAAGTAGCACAGAACCCTCTAAGATTTCTCCCTAGAAACTGAATTGGGTGTTTGGAGAGCAGAAGAAAATGAGTTCGCCTTGTTTTGGAGATTCAAAAACTGGAACAAAACTTGTATACAACAACCACCAATGACGTAGCCATCATTTCAATACTGATCTCTGCAGTTTTTTATCTGAAAGTAGAGAAGCAAATGAAAAAAGAGAAAAAAATAGAAATGAGAAAAGGTGATTCCATTGATCAATTTTAAGTGTTTTTGCTTTCTCCAATAGTTGAGTGCTCTTCAACCCTGTTGGCTTATTTTTCCTATTTTTCTAACTTTCTATTTTGCCCCCTTGGCAGGATTTAAACAGATAAACAAAACATACCTGAGAATATGTCTGACTAAAGCAATATCCAAATGCTATATGAGCCACTCCATTCCAGAACCACGAGATGGGACAGCTTTATACTTCATCAATATAAATGTCCCACCAGTACATTTTTGTGTCATGATGTCAGAGTTTTATTTACAAATTGATCTCTTATCAATTCAATCTCCAATCATTCAATTGGCTGGTAGACCTTGCAGACATTTGGGACTTATTTTACTCATGTAAGCATCACCCTACGATTTGGCTAGTCATTGTTAAGTGCAATATTAAATTGAATGAAGTTAAATTTGAAACCAATACCATTTTAAGCCATGCCAGCTTCAGTCAGCTTTGAGACAAATGTAAGTTTCCAATGGAATGAAAGCCCCAGGAAGTCTATGGCCAATTTTTCCCGAGTGAGACAAAAGCGACTAAGATTCCATGAATAGGTTCCAGATAAACCTTTATGTCATAAACCATTGCAATTCTTGCCCCTAAAATCCTCCAGCTCTTATGATTATTTTAAAAATCAGGATCGTTTCTAAATCTGAGACACATGAATGAGGTTGAGACTTATCCATTGACCATCATCATCTTTTTTCCTTAAATCCTCTTTTTGTGTTATCTGTTTTGCCCAATTATAGGAAGATTATAAACTTCCCATTTGTGACTCCATGTAAAGATCTCTCTGATTTAAATTCTTGTGTCTGGATGTGTTTGGCAGCCTTAACACACCTGAGTTACATCACTATCATCATTCTTGTGTTTCTATATTTATTATGCACTTGCTTTGTGAAATAAAAATCAGTCTCTGCTTGTAAAATTGAAACATGGACAAGTCCTGGCATAGGACGAAAGCAAGATTAATAATGCCCTGTCATATAATATTCAACCATAGTAACAGCCACTCCAAATAAAACTTTCCCGTCGACATTTCCTTGTGGAGCCCAGAAGCTGTGTCAGTCCTTTTCTGCCTTCCCTACTGACCTTTCAGGAAATTTCCTTCCACTGATGAAATTGTCATTCTGTCACTACAAAAGACAACAGAGTAATGTAAAATGATGATTGGCAAAAGCAAGTGATCAGGCTGGCCTGTCTGTGGCCGTTTCAGCATGTTCCTCTTTCTAATTTAAGGAGAAGCTAGCGTTTCTTAAGCTACTGTAGTTCCCTTAGCACATTTCAAGACGGTCTGGCTAGGCATTCAAAAGAACCAAATATAGTAAATGTAGAGTTTTAAATATTATAGTTCATTGATTCCTTTTTTTAAAAGCAGCAGAAAAAAGCACTACACCCTTAAAGCCCTTCTGTTTGTCATTGCTTTTACTGGGTATTAATTTTTTTAAAAAGTCAGTTTAGCTTGGCGAAGGGAAGCCTGGTGTTCCTTTCACAACTCTTTAGGATCATGTGTCTGCTCAGGGGACCCCCTCTGCTCAGGGGTCCCTCCTGTGACAGCGGTGGGTGGGCAGCCTGTTCCGTAGGCAGGCTGTTCAAATTATGAGAAGGATTTTCCTCGTTTTAAATCAACAGTTACTTTCCTCTAATGCTTTGTGCTGTGTCTTTACCTGTCGACTTTTCCAACTCTCTTATTGCCTCTTTACACTTTTCTTGCCCCTTGAAGCCAGAAGCACCCTGATCTTTACTGGATCATCCTGAAGCTAACCATTTAAAAAAATATATATATATATATTTCTTTTCAAAGTTCCATTTGCTGCCATTAGATAAGACCTGTGATTATAATAACCACAGCACCTGACAATAGGCATTCAATACATATTAATTATATTTTTGTTTTAAAAATATCAATATGGTGCACAGGAAAGCACAGAGGCATTAAAATCAATAGGCCTAGACTCCATTGCAGTTCACATATTAATTTGTCCTAGGATCTTGGGCTATATTTTCACCTTTCTCAGTCTCTATGTTCTCAGCTTAAAAAAAAAAAGTAATAATAAAGCCCATTTTACAAAACTGTGCTGAGGATTATCGGTGCTAGTATCATAAAGCACCTATCACAGTTCCCAGTACGTAGTAGGTGCTCAATAAATATCGGTCTCCACACACAACACATCTTCCCTGCAAGCCCACCTACCTTGTAATCCAGAACAGCAGTGTAAACAGAAAAGACTAAGGAGCGTTGGCTTCCAGCTTTGCCCTTTTTAGTCCCACAATCTTGGATAAATCACTTCACCTCCTTGCATGTTTCCCTATCACATAGTCCCACATCTGCTACAAATAAAATATTGGCTGGGGAATAACTTTCAAAAATCTTGGTGTGTTTTCTTATTGTAAGGTATTATTTCCAGTAGCAATTTATCAGTGAATAAACTGCTGAATGAATGAATTGCCCATTGCCCCCACCGCCTCCCTCCCTACACTGGAGCAGGGAGGAAAAATCAACAAATGGTGTTGAAAACCAGTCCACGCATGTTTATAAAAACACGCACATATGGGAGCCTTTGCCTGATAGGTGCAAATGCAGGCAACCGCTCTCAAACGAATATTTGGCAGAAGAACCCGTTGACTCAGTGCTGCTACGAACACTATGGAGGTTCAGAATCCCAGTGCTGTCATTGTCAAGGCTGATGCTCTTCCTTCTCATTTCTTTCAGGAATTTCTATTACATCACCATGTTACGGGACCCAGTGTCGCGCTACCTGAGCGAGTGGAAACACGTCCAGAGAGGGGCCACGTGGAAAACCTCCCTCCACATGTGTGATGGGAGAAGCCCCACCCCTGATGAGCTGCCCACCTGCTACCCCGGGGACGACTGGTCTGGGGTCAGCTTGCGGGAGTTCATGGACTGCACCTACAACCTGGCCAACAACCGCCAGGTGCGCATGCTGGCCGACCTCAGCCTGGTGGGCTGCTACAACTTGACTTTCATGAATGAGAGCGAGAGAAACACCATCCTGCTGCAGAGCGCGAAGAACAACCTGAAGAACATGGCCTTCTTTGGGCTCACAGAATTCCAGAGGAAGACACAGTTTCTCTTTGAGAGGACATTCAACCTCAAGTTTATCTCCCCCTTCACGCAGTTCAACATCACGCGGGCTTCCAACGTGGACATCAACGAGGGCGCCCGCCAGCGCATCGAGGAGCTCAACTTCCTGGACATGCAGCTTTACGAGTACGCGAAAGACCTCTTCCAGCAGCGCTACCACCACACCAAGCAGCTAGAGCACCAGAGGGACCGGCAAAAGAGGCGGGAGGAGCGCAGGCTGCAGCGGGAGCATAGGGGCCACCGGTGGCCCAAAGAGGGTGGGAATACAGAGGGGGCAGTCACTGAGGACTACAATAGCCAGGTGGTGAGATGGTGACCCCCTGCCCTCTCCTTTCTCAGGAGGGGGAGGATGAGCAGGTGCACTGACCTTCTGTGGCATTGGTTACCTTCGAGGATGATGGGCTGTTCTAAGGACATCTGGCTGTATGTAGCTTGATTTGGACACCTGCTTCCTCTTTGTCTTCATCCTATCCAGCTGGAGATGATCTGTCTTCTTCTTTTTTTTTCCTTGACATTTTTCCATCCGTGATATTAAGTAGGGTAGGAATGCATCCAACAGAGATGTCCTTAGGAGGTCAAGGAGGGAAGCACCAGAAAGGAAACTGTTCTTGAAGACATCCTTTGCAGTACCATGGGAACCCACAGAGGCACACATGAAAAGCCAAATTATGGCTTGGATATTCTGCTGAAACTGGTCTGTTTCACACTGTCTCTGTAATGGAAATATTGGTCTGTCCAGAGAGAGAGAGAGAGAAAGAAAGAAGTCCCTTTCAGCCCTTAGATGAGGTTTTCTGCCAACCCTCATTTGAATGTTGGCTCTCATCTTGAACCCTGTTTGAATGTGGTTTAAATCATAAGGCACAGTGTTTTGTTGTTGCAGTTGTTTTTAAACAAGATTACCCTACTATTGACCATCACTCAAGACTTACACCCCACAAAGCCCCTGCATCTTAGCAGGGAGCCATGCTTCCTCCCCCATCTTTAAGGGACCAGCTAGTGGAATTGGGACACGTGTACCTGGCACCTGAGAAATGAACATTGGTAGGGGCATTTAGGAGAAAATGTGCTTATTAACTAAGGTCTAAGGAGATCACACGTTACCGATTTCATTTTCATTCAAAAAGAATTGACTAATAAATTAAGGGCTGGGGGGGAAGCAAGAGGATAACTATATGATGTCTCACATTTCCAAACGGGCTACAGAACTTTTAGCTTTTTTTCCGGGATATTTCTGTTTTACCTCTTTGGAGCAGTCATCTTCTTTGATATGGTACTGCTAAGTTTGAAATTCTGTTATGACAGAGACAAAGAAGTTTAAAAAGAATTTGGCCCAAAGATTAGTTTAGCTGGCCCGTCTGCAAAAGATCTTCAAGGTCACTAAATAAATAACTGCTTTAGGCCAGGAGACGCGGAACTCAAGGGGCCGGTTGTCCCAGGAGTTTAGACAGACTCTACCTCCCAACACCTTGAATATCTCCAGCCTGGTGACTTTCTTCTCCCCACTTGATCTTTGCCTGTGGTTCGGCCGTGGCTGTAACTGGCAGCTTGGGCTGGAGGACAGGAAAAGGTGCCTCATTGCCAATTGCGTCTTATTTTCAATTTTTCCCAGTCACAACTACGAGAACACAAAGTCTGTCGAATAATCAGGGGAGAAGTTTGGAAAAGGGAATAAAAAAGCCTTGCCTGGCATTCAGGAGCCGGATCAGAGTGGGTAGAAAGTTTCACAACATTGATCTGATCAATCCTTTCAAGGAGCTCAAGGCAAAATGAGTGAAACCCCTAAATCAGATTGAAAAGCCTATTTCATTGATATCTAGCATGTTTGATGTTTAAGCCAGCTTTACATAAGCCACATCGCAGCCTCCAGAATACTCTCACTGGAGTTGAGAGTCCCTCAACCCACAAGCATTCATGGAGTGCATGCCTGTAGAGAGGGGAGCCCAGGGTCTCCATCAGAGAGAGATTTGGAGAAGCAGCTTCGATTCTTCTCTCATTACCCTTGGCTTCATCTGTCACGTGAGGGAAGGCATTATTGGGGATCTCCCTTGTGTCACTTACTGTGGGAGGCCCTATTCATACCTTAAATCTGTTCACAACAAGGTAGATATTATTAAGCCCAGTTACGTAGATAAGAAAATTGAAACCCACAGACAATAGGCAGCTTCCTTGTGGATTGTATGCTAGGTCTGGCCGACTGCAGAGTGCAAGCTCTTTTGACTCCATCCTGTTTTCCATGTGGGACAAAAGCTTCCTGCCAGTCATGCAAAAAGTCAGCTATTAGAGCCCAGAAGGATTTGCCACTGACCCATGCGCGGGGCACAACTCTGACGACCCCGAGCCGGCCGTGACCCAGAGCCATGCTGCCTTGGGTGAGTCCAGCCCTCTCCACCTCCCTGACCCACCAGCAAGCTGAGAGATTGATGATTTCTTAGACACTTGTACTTTTTGAGACCTATATGTTAAAGGGACCAAATCAATATTGCTTGTTAGTGGGTAGAAATTAGACTCACAAAATATTAGCGTTTCCCTTATCGCTGATTTGTTCCTGAGGTTGAGAGGGAAGAGAATACCGCTACAATTAATGAGCGGCTCTCTCTCTCTCTCTCTCTTTGCATTTCGATGTTAAGATCTAATGTTCTGCCTAGACTGGCAGAGCTGCAAATTATCCCTCAGCCTGCCGCTGTGATACACACACACACGCACACGCACACACGCGCACGCACGCACACACGCGCACACGCACACACGCACACACAATAACAATCCAGTGTTTTGTCATGTGGAAAATCAAAACAAGTTAGAAAGCATGAAAGCATTTGGGTTGTTTCTTTTAAACTCACTTTAAATTTTTTGGCAGGGAATTCATGCATAGCTGAGACTTGGAGGCAGCCTCTGCTAAGTTCACGCTGCTCCTTAGGCATCTCGGGATTTATATCAAAAGGCTTTCCTCGGCCTGTCACTGAAGGCGTGATGTATGGTGCTCCACTTGAGACCAGATATCAGAATGTTCACAGGAGAAACCATCTCTTTGTGTTGGCCCGAGGCCAGTGCTGAGCAAATTAAAAAGACCGACACGGGCTTCCTCCCTCATATCATTTCATTCTAAAGCAGCATGCTTGTCATATCCCGGGGGTTCTATGTTGATAGAAATGAAGAGGTAGGGACACAGTTTGTTCTTCAAAAATTGACTGCACACCTACATGCTGAGTGATGCTCAGAGGAGGGATGCCAACAGAAGACATCTGGGCCTTGGAATCCATGGGGAGTCAGCAGCTTGAAGATCCAAAACCCAATCAATTCCAGATACACTGGTGTTAAGAGCCCAAAAGGAGGGGGAAGAATTTCTCCAGGGACTTCCACATCCTACTGACTCCTACAACTCCCAGGTAGACGTTCCTTCCCTTCTCTTGACGAGGGCAGCCCCAGATTGGGATGGGGTGACCTTGTGTGCATGTTTGTATGTGTGTTTAAATTATCATCATGGACATACTATCTCTTCTGTCTCCTTATAACTTTTTGGCAGCCTACTCTTGGGAACCAGAGAAAACCTGACCTGAGAATTCTTTGGATACTCCTTCTAATAACTAATAACATTAGCAATCAGTGTTGGGCAACCCCTAAGGATATCATGTGTGCTATGGTTTCTTATCATCTCAAGGAGGTAACTTTTTCATAGTTTAATCAAGGGTTTAAAATATGAGGACTTGTTCAAAAGTCTGAGTAGAGATAGTATTTATATGGGGAAGAAAGTCTACCAGAAGGAAACCTGGCAAGGAGATGAGCATAGATCATTAAAAAACAAACATTAAATCCATAGGATAGGATTCCCATTTGGCTACTTTAAGAGAAAAACTCAAAATAATAGTGACTTAAATGAGATCAAACCTGTTGTCCTCTCATTTAAAAGGCAAACTTGTTGGATAGCTCTGGGGAGTGACATTAAAGAAGTCCAGGCCCCCTTCTGTTGCTCTTTCATACTAACACGTGCCTTCCAACCCGTGGTCCAAAGTGACTGCTGAGGCTCCTGCCATCTCATTTGTATTTCAGACAACAGAGAGGACGTGGAAGGAAGTTGCAGATATCACTTCCACTTACATCTCATGGGCTAGAACCTAGTCATTAGCTACAAGTAAATGCAAAGGAGACCAGGAAATGTCTTCATTATTGGCTGCCATGTGCCTTGATAAACGGGGGGGAGGGTTCTATTATTAAAGAAACAATGTAAAAATTAATACTAATAAAACTATCAGTCTCTGACACAAAAGGGAATTGAAAAATATTTCAAGTGCTTTTCACAGTTATCTATTTCATCATACGTTTTGCAAAGGAGAAGATTAAAATTCATAGCTTTGTATAGTACTTAATGCTTTCAAAACATTTGTACATTTAGGATCCCGTTTGATCTTCACTACTTTCTCGTATGTTAGATACATAGGACCTCTATTCATTATGCCACCTGGTAGTTTCCAGTGGAGCTTCAGGGATGTGAAAAGATTTCTCAATTCGAGTTCATCAACAAGAAAGTTGCTCAGAGCCTTCCTCATGACTTTATGCTGCTCAGCATCAGTATCAGGATTGGGAATTGCAAGAATAGGAAATCGAAGTCTTTATTGATTTATGTCTTTCCTTACCTTCTTGTAGAACTGCAGTGACTTAGAAGAGGCCAAGGAGACTGGTAGAGTTGGCTCACTACCCCTGCCTCCAGTGAGGAATCATCTTGTTAGGAGTGAAATGTCCCAAGAGATGGGCAGTGTTTCAGGGGAACTGCGAAGCACAGACGCTCCAACACCTCCCGCTGGCTGTTCACCCTAGCCAATCCGAAACTGATTCAAGATGAAGGCTGAGGGAATGTGCTCACAACTCCTTAGGGAAGCTCAGTGTCAGAAATATCTTGAATCAGTACCAGCCTGAATAGTGAGATGTAAGGGATGATCAATAGAACCCCTGCTCAAAAAAAAACAACTCCCTTCCTCCCTACTTCTCCAGGTCTCTGGAATTTTATCAGCAACTTACTGCTTTGGTTCTTAAAGGTTTTATTTGGTGTTAAATGAGTCCCTGTGCACCCTGCTCATTTGCCAGAGAGAGGAAATGCAGGAGTTGCTGTCTTAGGCTAACATCTTCACACAGAGTTTATCAGATTCCTCTCCCACCATGACCTCTAGCTGAGAAGAAAGTCCTGTATAATGGGATCATGCAAGGGTGGGGGTTAGGGAAAGTAGGGGTAAGTAGAGAGGAAAGTAGGGCTCCTAAAAGGGAAGCAGGTCTTTCAAAGGTGGAAAGATGAGGAATTAAATATGTGCCAGGAAATCCTGAAAAACAGAAAAATGACATATGGTTTCTGTCCTCGAGAACAAGGGCAGACTGGAGACATGTGGACTGTAATTCTTTGGGCCATTTCAAGGAGCTGACAAGGGCATGAGGCTCAGGAAACAGGACCAGAGTGTTGGCAGCATTTTAGGGACTGAAGTAAAGGCTGAATGAGTTGGTGGGGTCGGATCCAAGGGAAAGCTGGACTGAGGCAAAGGGTACCCCAGTCTGATCACAGCTGTGTCTCCAAGGCTTTCCTTTCTTGTAATTAATGTGCCTCCACGGTCATCAAAACTCCAGCTGAATGTCTCCCGGCTGGGTCTCAGGGCTGGCTGAGTCTGAGGACTCCCCCCCCCCCCACCAGCCACGGCACCTCTGGGGAGCATGCAGCCTTTCCTTCTCCAAGTCACCTCCCTTAGTCCCCTCCTCCATTTTCTATGGGACATTATCCTGCTATGCTCTCACCATATTCACCTGGACACATCCGAACTAATTTCCTAAAACTTTGAATGAGCCCTTCTGGGCAAGTGGGCAGGTTCTGAGACCTGTGTGTTTTGTAGCCTCATGGATGGAATGGACATGGACCCATCGCACTGCACATTGACAGAACCAATCTTCCTTGCAGAAGTGCTGAGACTTCCAGAGGACTCGCCTTGCCATGAACACCAGCAACATCTGCAAGACAAAAGCCCTGGGACTTCCAAGCAAGGACTCGAGGTAACCTAACAGAACTCCCCATCTGAGAACGCCAAAGCGCAGATGTTTCTTAAGCCTGTGTTCTAAGTTGTCTATGGAAAAGACTGCAACAGTCATCCTTTGACGCGTTACACGTTCTGCTGCTCTGTGGGAACTCATCAAAGGGCCAGATGTCAGTGCTGAAAAACCTCAGTTCTTGCCGGGGAACACCGTGTTCTAAGGAAGCAGAGTTTGTGTGATTTAGTTATCGCCATTATTTGCATTCCACCAACCTCTTACTTTTCTAATTTCTTATGTTTTAATCCTTGTTTTTTTTGTTTGTTTGTTTGTTTCTGTTTTTTTGCGTGTGTTTTTGTCCCCCTGGAAGTACTTTCTGGGCTTCTTTTGCATTATTTTTCATTTAATGTATCAAAGATGAAACATGTTGGAAAGAAAAATCTAGACTTTTATCTGGTGCCCCACTTTAGATGTAAAGATAGTTATTCAATAGATAGTAAATTATTTCACCTACAGGATATTTCCTTTTGTTTCTGTGCAATAATATGTATGAACTCGGGTACTAGGAGATTGTATTGTGACATTATCAACCCTTATTGCTATTTAAAAAATGATAGTTTGTAGAACTGAGGATCTCCATTGATGTGAAGCACAATTTAATGAATAAGTTAACATATTAAACTGTTGTGATGTCAAAAACAATTGTTTTCCCCTGTGATTTTGTTAGACATTTTTGCAAAACAAGAGAAGTTGGTCAAACACTTTAAGGGATTTATGGAAATTGAATCCACGGGATCAGCTTTGTCAAACTCTAAAAAAAAATCCATGCTTTGGATACAAATGTGGCTATTGAATGTGAAGCTTCAGAAACATAAAAGACAAAGAAAATATAGATTGAAACAATTTAAAATCTCCGAGGCCAGGGAGGATTTCACAGGCTCTCAAACACATAAGCTTCTAGAAAGGTGCTTTTCAGTGGCCCTCCCTGTTTTTCGCCCACCCTGACACATTGAAATTCACTTTGCCTGGAGAGCAAGGGGGTGGTGGGAGACAAAGCGGGAACTGAAGCAAAGCTGTCTGGCACTGACTCGAAAAGAAAGAAAAGAGAAAAGGAAGGAAAAGAGGGAGAGAGGAATGGGGAGACAGGGAGACAAAATAGAAGCAGAAAAATACAACAACGGCAACCGCTGTGGGTCTCTCCACAATTTCAAAGTGTAGGGTTGGTCCACATCGATTTTTAAATCAATACCTAGTTCCTATAACAAATGCAAAGAAAGAGAAAATTAGTTTTTAGAAGAGAAAAGTCCCTTCATTCAAAAATCCCTTGAATGGTGGGTGCCTTTTATCGTTTTCTGTTTATTCTGTAGAAGTGGGATTTGTGGATTCCTTCCTTGCTTATAGGTTCGTGAGATTTAAAGCCTTAGAAAAATGTCATTTGACCATGTCCCTCTAACTCATGGGAATCATAGGCAAAGTCACCTTGACTCCAGAGCAATTGCAGTGGCCTTAGGAGAGGCTCCAAAGACAACAGAAGTTAAAGCCAAACACCCGTGTGCGCATGCGCACGCCTACCCCAACCCCCTGCCCCCAGCACAGACGTTTTGCGGGCTTCTGTCTTCCAAGAAAAAAAAAAACATAAGTTGAGAGAAGAACTAAGAAACACTGAAGATTTACTTCTTTCCCCCATTCACCATGAAAATAGTGTTCAAGATAAGACTTGAAATGTCAAAAGTATTATTGAAAATCTGCTCTCAATATAGTAAGGTTCCCCTTTCACAGATCAGTTTTCATACAAAATAAATTTGAAAATTAATAGAATCTAATTTAGCATAATTATGTCTTTATTTTATATATAATGTTAATTTTTATGATTACAAAGTAATATGTGACCTTAGCTCATTTGAAAAAATGTGAGAAGGAATGCATATATAAAAGAGCCAAATCCTGACATAATTTTGATCTATTTCCTTTCATTTTTTTTTTATGTATTGGCAATTAGAGTAAAATTTTAAATAACAAATGTGTTAGGGATTTAGAATCAGACAATCTATATAATGGAAATACATATTTTAACCTCTTAATGCCCATTCTTGAAAACATAATTTTAATAGCTGCATGTAATTCTACCGTTCTGATATTCTGGGGGCATTCTGTTCATTTTCAATGTTCCCACTGATGTAACTGACACTGAAATGAATATATTTGTACATAAGTAGCATCTCTGTGAGTGTCTCTGTATACTGGTGGGAGAGAGGACAGTGGACCCTTGATTGTATCTTCCCAACAACCGAGAAAGAAAAAATATTCAAGATTGTCAAAATTGCATGCATGCAATGAATTGTGGAAAAAATCAAAATGAAAATTATTCATCTACTCAAGGAAAAATACATGTATCTCTCCAGAACCACCTTTCTGGCCCTGGATGGAAGCGCTCATTCCCCCAAGAGGCTGGAGTGTGGCTGCTAACTGAGAGCTGTCATCTGAGTCTCTCTCGAGGACCTGCCACCCCCCAGGTCATGCCACCTGTCGAGGCCAGTTCATCTCGAATGACGTGGCTGGGGAGGCCAAGGCCAGGCCTTTTAAGTGGGGACTTCTCAGCTCCAAAGCGCGCGCTGTAGGGTCAGCTGAGGATGTCGCTGTAACGCGCCTTTCTGCCCCTCCTGCCCCTCCCCCTCCCCCGGCCAAGGTTGTTCCCAATTTTCCGCACACACGCCGCCACCGCAGACTCCGCTCTCCCGGCACCGAGATTTGCCCGCGTTCTAGCCTCCGGGGCTCTGTTCTAGCTCCCGTCTTCTTTGGAGCTCAGCTGTTTTGAAGAGTTATTCTGGCATATTTTGTCCAACATTTCTACTCGTTTATGGTTGAAAGAGGAATCTGGTTAGCTCAGTCTGACAAGTTTCTAGAAACAAGTCTGTTCTTAAATTTTTCAATCTCCTTCACTTCTCTATTTCCATTGCTTTTTCATTATTCACCTCTTCATCACGTTCTATTTTGAAACTCCGGATTTTCACAAATAAACTTTCACTCCCTTTCTGCTTTGGGGGATTCTCCTCTGTGTTTGCTCAGCCCTTTCCTAAACCTCTCTGTTGTAGTCATTCTCTTTAATAATATTTTTTTCTTTTCCTTTTAATGCTTATATTTTACTTTATCATTCCACTTCTTAATTTTCAAGTATTAATCTTACATTTATGTTTGCATTTTTCATCTTAACTTGTTTTTATTTATAGTTTTTTTCATTGGTCTAATTTTTTATCTTTTATTTCAAATCCCACCGATTTCATCTAACTCGTACTGCTTCACTTTTACTCAGTTTTCTATAAAAGTTTATTTCAGTTTGTCATTGTTGGTTGTAACTGACCCTTTCCTTTACTTTGAAACAAACTTATTTATTCCTATTGTCATGGATAAACATGTTGTGCTCAGATAAATCTGCCTGCATAGTTTCTGCTTTCAAAACTCGACCGAGGTTCCTTTGGGGCTTCATTTTTTTTTAAGGTTTTATTTATTTATTTCAGAGCATGAGCTGGGGGGGTGGGGGCCAGGGGAAGAGGGAGAAGCAGGCTCCCCAGTGAGCAGGGAGCCTGACACAGGGCTCAATCCCAGGACCCTGAGATCATGACCTGAGCTGAAGGCAGACACTTAACCGACTGAGCCACTCAGGCGCCCCACCTTTGGGGCTTTATAAGTGATCAGTTTTTGTAAAATTTCATGGATATCGGAAAAGGAAGTGTATTGCATTATCAATTACACACATACACACACACACAAATTATACATATATAATACGTATATATCCTGGTCAATATATATATCTCCTGGTATATAATCAAGTGATTACTATATATGTATGTATATAATTATGTGTATATTATATATGTGTACTCTGTGTATGTATTTATATTATATAGAGATATCTTTACTGTATACATGTATGTGTCTGTGTGTGTATATACATATCTCTGTGTGTCTGTGTGTATATATACATATCTCTGTGTGTCTGTGTGTATATATACATATCTCTGTGTGTCTGTGTGTATATATACATATCTCTGTGTGTCTGTGTGTGTATATATATATCTAAATTACCAAAGACAGAGTGCACACTAAAATGTGTGTATCATTTCATAACAGTTTTTAGCTTATATAGTTTGGTGATTTGTTATTTGGTATTTATGACTTCCATATTCTTTATTGATGAGGCTACCATTTTCAATATAAAATGACCCCTTTTGTATCATTTAATAATACTTTTGCTTTCAATTCTACTTTCATTTTAATATTGTTTTCAACTTTTTGTAATTTGCAATTAACATGTGGTTTATTTTTTCTTCACATAGTTTGAGTCATGGTCTTAATTTGAAAAGTGTTATAATTTATAGATTATAGTCTTTTGTATTTTATGATTTCTACTACTTATGCTTCTTTTCTGTTTCATTTTCTGTTGTTTTGATAGGCTATGATTTCTTTGGAATCAGTGGTAAGAATGCAATCATAGTTACTTGGCTTTCCTTGTGTAATTTGAAGATATTCACATTTATGTAAATGCAAGCATTTATAGGTTTCCCTTATCCTACTTCCAAGTGTTTATTTAATACCTGAAGTAAGAGCCCTGGATTAGAAATAATCTGGGAGTTTAGATTCACATTGTCACTGCTGTTGTCATATCGTCATTAGAGTTAGCATTGTAATTCTATCAAAAGGAGATGGGAGAGTGAAAATTAGGCAAAGTGTTAGTTCTGTCCTAATCTGGAAATACTGAGTTACTTTCAAAGCCAAACTCTTCACACTTCCCGCTGAGGCTTGCATGTATCTGAATTTAAATTATTTAAACAGTTGTTGCATGTGAAATAAGAAGATAGGACAATAAGAAGGACATTAGGACCTCACAGATTGGTGTTTGAAAGCCATGGGGATAGCTAGCTTTCAGGATGTCATCAGTTCCTGTGAATAATATGTTTTCTTGGTGAGAAAAATTAAAAAAAAATTAAAGGAGTGAAAGCTTTATCAGGACTCTAGAAACGCAATTGTCCTCAAGTTTAATTTATTACTAACTAAACCCATCCTAATACACATAAAAGGGGGATTTGAAATGACCTTCTGTAGTAGGTAGCAGGGTTTTTGTTTTTTTAAATTTAAGAATATAATGTAAAATATTCCTGAATGAAAACACTGGCAATCTTAGTATCAAGGTAGTAGTTAATGAATGAATAGAACATAAAGAATTCGTTTCTAAAAAGGTAGAGGCTTCACAACTCCACGTGGCTCACTTTATCTGGGGCACAGCCAGGTGCTAATGCCCTCCCCCCCAACCCCCATCTCTCTACCTACAGGTGTTGGGTGACAAGAAGTCATTAAGTCTTTGCGAATCAGGGCATCACTCCCAGGAGCTCTGCCAGGAAGTCTGCCAGTTAAGTTTTAAACAGAAGCATATATATTACTGCTTTAAGAAGTCACTGCTGATGGTTAGTATTCCCATGTGCAGCTGCAAGTCACAGTCAATAATCCCGCCGCCACCCCCTTGCTGCTCCCCGTGTGGAAGGTAGACCAGCAGCCCAGGTAGTAAGCTCCGTCACGGCTAAAGAGCCACAAACCCCATCTCATATCATCATATCATCATTTTATTTGCTCTCTAAGAGAGAAAGCCATCCCTAGATAAGAGTCTGAACTTTAGAAAAGGTGCATGAGACATTCAGCATCAGACTATGACGTTGCACATCCTGGTGTTAATAATTATCAAATAATAATTATCAAAATAATAATTATCAAATTCACTCAAAGTCACTGCAGCAAGCTTTCATTAAATTTCAACAGACCCAAAACTCAGATTAGCAACCTTGTGTCCCCCTTAATAATTTCTATGGTTGGGTTGAAGACCAGTAGAGATTCCATAATATCTTTACCACCTTCTAAATCTACAGATTGAGGACAATTTAACTTTTTTCAATGTCTCTTTCCTTCCTTTTTATTGTTCCTTTGTCTTTCCATTTCAAGAAATGTTCACTAAGCTTTCTAAGAGGCAGACATGATGCTAGATGCTAAAGTTAAAAGAATAGGGTGCGTCAGATGTTTTCAGCAATCTCTAGCACTCACAGGCCAAATGACAGGTGTGCTGGAAAAGGCTCTAACCTTGCCCCCAGCCGTACCTCTGGAAACATTCTCCACTCTCCCGGCCATCTAGACCTGCACATGCCACCTTTCTTGTCCTGGGTTGTACACAGTTTATTCTGGATCAGCGTTTGCTCTGTTCTCAGACACTGTTAGCCCGGACAGTCTTCCCTCCTCTTGTGCCGTGACCTACAACCACAGAGCAGCTCTGCCTCATCCCATGCCTGGCTCAGCACCCTGGCATCCAGCCCACACACAGGGCTGGGCTTCTGGCTGCCCAGGATTGAAGGGCAGGGGCATCCTTGGCTCCCTTTGATCCTAAATCCTGATCTTGAGGCTCAGGGACAACTTCTGCCTTTTCACCATTGTTTAATAACAATGACCTTGGCACATAGTAAAAAGTAGATATTTGATGAATGAATTAGATGGAAGAATCAATGAGAGAGTGAATCCAACTTGTCCTCTTGCGCAAGCTAAGCAAATCCCATAGTGACCACAATGGCCCATGTTCTGATGAGTCCCAAATAGACAGTGCCCTCTAGATCCCTATCTCCCTATCTTTAGTGAACTACTGACCACCTACACCTAAATGTTTTCCACTCATCCCTCAATTCAAATTATATGAAATGAAACTCATCTGCTCCTTTTCCATCTGAAATAATCTATGCTTCCTGCCTTACACCCCACTCAGTCATGAACTGTGCAGCTTACAGGGTGGGGTCACTCAAGGTAGAAGGCTGACTCACCCTCAATTCCTCTAACCATTTTTGGTGACCCTGTCTCCAGCATCCATCCCCTGCTCTCCATTTCCACAACCACAGCCCTGGTTTAGACCTTCTTCTGTCTCATCCAGTCTGCCAATAGGAGCTTCTTATGCCCATTTTAACCTTCACAGCAACACTCTGAGGCATTTCAACTTTTTTCTAATTAGGAAATTGAGTTATCAGAGAAAGTAAATAATAACCACCGAATGGATACATAGTTGAGAAATATTGGAACTAGGATTTGAGATCAGCTTTGCTTCGACCCAAAGCCCATGTTCTACTATGAAATAATTGTTCTCCCAGCCCCCAAACCCTTTTATCTCAGCCTGACTCTACTTTTTCAAAGACCTGGTCATATCACTTCCCTGTTAACCTTCCCAATGGTGATCAATTGACCTTAGGATCAACACTGTAGCATGGCATTTAGGGCCTGCCAGCCTTCCCCCCTACACACTCTCCCATGTCATCGTGCTCTTTACTAAATCTTTCTTCTCCTCTAGTTACGTAGAATTTCTGGAGAATTCTACCAAATGGTCTTGGCGGAAAAATACCTTAAGGGGATTATTGGGTGAGTAAGGATGGGGTTGATTAAGAAGATAAGGGAAGAAGTTAAAGGACAGCAGAGATCTACACATTCTTCAGGTGCAGGGACTTAAAAAGCAAGATAACCATTTTGTCTGAGTAGACAACTTTTATTCTATCCCCAACACAGAAAGCAGAGCAAAAACTGGAATTCTCTAGTGAAAGAAAATTCTTTGGTGAGCTCTACACTCTAGAATGACAATAGTTGAGAAGATCGAGACACTATCACAACAATGAAGCCATGAGTTACCCATAGGGGGCTACGTTTCTGACTCTGCCCAAGGAGAAGTTCCTGTGCACCTCTCTTCAGTCATAATAAGACGGGGACCACTGGGGACACATCTTGTCCTACTTCTACTGCTTAGCCAGTCTTTGTAGGATAGACCCTAAGTACATATTAGCAACTTAAAAAAAATAATAATAAAGGCAATCTGCCAAATTACTGAAGTTGGTAACAAAGAAGAAAGGATATAATTACACTTGGTATAATTTTAGTATTATATAATAAATATAATTATTATATTATATTACAAATTATAATAACTTAATTCTGTGAAGTCAGATAATTCTAACTTAACATCTGGTTAACCAAACTATTTGTATTTCCCATGATACTGCTATCTTTGGATTCTTTTGTCCAAATAAGTGGAAGTTTATCATGAAGCGATACCTTTTAGTTTGAGTTCGGCTTTTTAGTTTGTTTTCCTGCTTTAGGACTCACTATCTTGTTAGCATGTAGTTCCCTGGACTGTCTACGGATTTCTTTGATGAAAGCTTCAAGGTAAATTGGTTTGCTTTACCTCCTGAGATGGTAATTTAGATAGACAAGAAGAATCAGACTCTTGAACACTTTCATTGGCCTTTCATGATCAAATCTTCCTGTAAACAATCAGAAATAGGTGACAGTGGCTGATTAACCCCTTGCCAGCCAAAAGAAACCTATTCTAGACTTGGGATCTGCCCATCTCCAACCTAACTCTACTGTTACCTCCCAGAATGCCCAATCATGAGGCCATCCCCACATTTTCAGGACTAGAGGCAACATTCTAATAGAGGCCCTGGCCTGCTAACCCTCCTGCTCCATCTCCCACTCCCGTTCCACCCCACACTGTGAAGAGGATGGTGTCAAGTCAGCGGACACCTCAGGCCAAAAGTCCCAGCTATGGCCAGCTCTACCCACCACTCACCCCCTTGAATGGACTCCTATCAGGCCAGGTTGGACCTTGGGAAGAGGCTTATGCTGTTGGGGGTTGTTTGGGTAGGGAATTCTGGGGTGCTAGGCACCTGGAACATGGAATAGAAGGAGGGAGGGTCACAGGCTTCAGTTGGACACATCCCTCCTGGCTCTGCAGAATCCTTCTTTACAGGGTGGGGCATGACTGTCAGAGGCCCAAAGTAGGTCCTCTAAGCAAAGGGGCCCCCATTGCCTGGGTCCCAGCGTGGTTCTGCCAATCAGTGTTCATGCTCAGACGCTCTGTCTTCATCTCTGTATCTCCAGGCTCTGAATATGTAGTCAATATATAAATGTTAGATAAATGTAATTGACCACAAATCCCTAAGTCAGATCATGTCTCAAGGACTTCTCTGATAACATCTGAACACAGAGATGGATCAGACTGTTTTTCTGCCCACGAAAGGTAGGAGGGGCCAGCATGGAGAGAGGGATACATACACTGCTGTTGGTCAGTGGCTGGTGTGACAGATTCTGTGGCACACCTGTCCTACTAATAAGTCAGCCTCTCCTGAGGCTCAGGCGGGGGGACAGGTAGTCCCATCCAAGCAGGAGGGGCTTGCCCTCAAAGGGGCACCTCTCCTGCATAATCCCCTGCACATCGGCTGCATGACCCTCCCAAGAGGCCAGTGTGGTCCTGTTGTGCCTTAGCTCCCGGAACCTGCAGAAGCAAGTCACAGCTGAGCGCACCATTAGCTGTGGTCAGGGGTGTGGAAACATCTACTCACTCTGTAGTCTCTGCTCTGGCTCCAGTTCCAATCGTCCTATTTCACATAAAGTTTAAAGCAGATCCTGCCTCAAATCTTCCTAGAAGTAGAGGAAGTATGAAGTCTGAGTACGTCAGTCAACATACTGATGTTTCTCTGTGTGCAACAAGTTACATAAGCTGGAAGGAGAAGCTTTGGGTTCTTATGTTTTTTGTTTTTTGCAAACAAATGAATTACAGGATGAAGATGCTGTGTACATGCAGATAGAGAGGGAGAAGTCGCGTGGCCTGTCCAAAGAGAGCCACAGTCCCAGGGGAACTCCGTCATTGGGTCCTTTACTCGCGCCCCCCCCCCCACCAGCCATCTTCTGTTGTAGCAATTCCAAACACTTTTGAAGTTCTATTTCTGCTGTTCTTGGGGGGGGGGGGGGGGGACATGTGACCCTTTATCACTAGTGAGTTACTTGGTTCTGGCTTTTTTTCAGCAAACAAACCAAAAAGTGGGATATTTGAACGCCTTGCTATTGCAGACCATCAGCATTTGCATGTGGCTTTGAACCCCTCTGAGACTGGAACGGTAACCTATGGTAAGAGGCCAGACGTGGGAACAGAGCCCATAGAGCTTCTCCTTGGGCAGTTGCTAATATATTAACTTTCACTTCAGGATTTAAACATGTTATTGATTGCCAAGCGCAAACATCACCTCCTAACTTGTCTCTTCCAAAGCAAATACTACTGTGGATATCTTTGCTTTGTCTCTGCTTTCAAAAAAGAGCATGAAGAGGGGTCCACAATCCTCCATCTATATCAACAATCACTAGCCAGAGTGAGCAGCCCACTAACAGGCTCTGCTTATTTCAAGAGCACTGAGGAGTTGAGACAAGGAGCAGTGGGGTCAATGGTAGACTGTGTAACTGTTCACCAATGCCTGTGCCCCTCACTCGGCGAGGGTTATGCTTCTGTGCCCTGGTGAACTCAGGCATGGTCAGTGAAATGGGAGTGGAGTGAAATGGGTCACTTCTGGGCCAGTGCTTTAGGATCAAGCAAATGCTTCAGCATGCTTGCCTTTCCTCTCGCCCAGCAGTTAGCAATGCTCCAAGGGGCAGCTGTTCCATCAGCCCAGGGCGAAGGGTGCAGATGATTACAGGGGTGACTTAGCGGGCAGAACCCCAACTGACCTGGGATGGGCAATCTGCATGAGGGAGAAAGAAACCTTTGTTATTTTAAACCACTGAGATTTTCATAATTTATCCGGAGATAGAGTCCAATGTGGGTTATTTCCAGGAAATGGAGAGTGTGTCCCAGCTTTTCCTCAGAATATTTAGGCTTTAGTTCTGCCTCTTCCTAAAGCTTAGATTTTTAGCCAAGTGAAACCACTTTGTGAATCTCCGCCTAGGCTATCAACCTCACAGCGTCATTGGAAAGAACAAAATCGAGGTAGCGAGGTGCCTCTGCTTTTCAGAGATAGGTGTTAGCAACAATGAGGGTCTCCTGAACCTGAAAGAGCCAGATTTAGGCTTCTTTCGCTCTCTGAGTCCTTCCAAAGACTCTCCTTTGTTAGGGCCAGTGGGGGAGGGAGTGATGTCCACCTCACATCTGACAACTGAGGGTCTGTTGAGGATTGATGGTGGGAAATTGGCAAAGAAAGAGAAGGAATGGCTCCTGTTCTTAGGGTGCTGGCCCCTGGAAGAAATAACACAAAATGCCCAAGAAAGGTCTTTAGGACACCTTCGATGTAACAGAGGGTAGGGAAGAGCGTGGGCCACTGGAAACGGGTCCTATGAACTAGAAGGGGCAGGTTGCAAACGAGATGGCAGACAGGAGTGAAGTCCATCAGGGCAGGCGTGCTGAGACACAAGGAGGTAAGAAGGAAAGGCGCCGATTTCTACTTGTGTGATCTGTGTGCCTGGCGTACATTCTCTTTCTCTCTCTCCCCCCCTCCCCCTTATACAGCAGACACACATCACCTCACACAGCACTTGATGAGGTCATTGTCATTGTCATTGTCTTTATGGTTTTCAGTGAGAAAACAGACTCCAGAATGAGGATCCCACTGCAGGCCTGAGTGGCTGCCGAGCCCGTGTGTCCTCTCTCCGCCCAACGCTCTTGCCTTTTTGAGAACTGTTCCAAGAGGCGCATCCCATCAGCCGTGGACCTGGAAGTGCCGGTGGCATATTCCATTAAAGCCTGTGCCCTCTCTCCTTCCCTCCCAAATTAGGTGGTTAAATTCTCTCTTCACAGGGCCTTTGGCAGCTTCCACCGCCTGCAGGGCCTAATTGAGCAGGAGTCTCCTGGGGGCTCCACTCTGCTATTTCCTGATGAGCAAGGGGAGAAGAGAGCAGAGAATGCGACCATTCTTATTAAAGAGGGACCCCCATTTGTCACGCCTCTTATCGGCATCATCACTATTTTAATTAATCATCTTCACCATTGGGCCTGCAAATAATTGTTCTCGGTATTGTTCGAACCACTTGCGTGGATACCTTTAAAGGTGCAGCCTTCCACCTCCATCAGCCATTGCTAATTAGAGCAGGAAAAGCTGTAACTCTCTCTGCAGAAGGCCTGCAAGTCAGGTAGGATGCAGCCCTCATTAGCCCAGGGAAGATTACAAGCCCTGCTGTTATTATCCAGACCCCGGTCCCTCTTCTGAAAGTCACTGCTTGCTAAGAGGCAGTGTTGATCTGATGTAGATTTTTGCCCAGCAGAGCTAAGTTACAAGATAATTTCTTATTCTCACAATAGGATGAGATAACATTTACTATGTGGAGAGTAATTTTCCAGTTAGCAGGTGAAAAGGCAAAGAAAAAAGAAAAAAAGAAAAAAAGAAAAAGAAAACCTCCCCTAAGTCTGACTGTGAAAAAAGACCATAGTAAAGGGGTCCAGCAAAGAAAGCTACACTGCAACTCAGGACGATGGAGGTAAAGACTCTCCCGGGACTGGTTCTAGAAAAGAAGCCGCAGTGGGAGGAGTCCACTTAAATTTTGGCTCTGTGGAGAGCCACGCAGCCAAGAGCAAGGCGGGTTCTATGAAGGCAGGTGTAATGAGGGAGCGGCATTGCACACCCGCTTTCAGACCCTCATGAAAGGAGAAACAGGTGTGGCTAATACATGGTCACCAGCAATTTAAATCGCACCAGTGACTTGTCATAGGTCCAGATTTCTGGAGCACGGTACAGCCACGCCTTTCTCTGTGGTATTCATTTATGGATTTACCTGGGAGCCTGTGAAAAAGCAGCAGGGGCTCCTGACGCTGTCCCTCTGTGACTAGAGATGTCCTAAGTCGAGTTGTGGGGATCTGTTGGACCTGGTTTTTTCATAGATACTCTTCCTTCTGAGAGATGAGGATACAAACGGACGATGGCGGCCAGACCATATATAAAAATGAGACTCTGACCCACAATCTGCAGCAACCAGCTGGTTATCTATGCTAAACCGTCCAGAAGGCCAGTCCGACCACTGTCTTTATCAACAACCCAGGTAACCAAACAATAATCCCTATAACAACTGGCCCCGAATGGCCAGGACTTGATAAATAAGCGCCAGATTTCCTAATTTTTGTCCTCACTTCTAACTGGGGACCAGCCACAGAAAGCCTCGTGTGCACCCCTAACCAGTCACACAGGACTACGGGTTCTAGTTAGCCCCGCCTCCAGCCTCCCCAGGCCAGCACGCTCCGATCAGGGCACCCGCGACCCACCCACCCCAGCCTGCCCCTTTCCTCTGGGAAGCTCTCCCATCCTCTGCTTGCCTTTGAGTCTCTGCCAAACGCGAATGATGGTCAACCTCTCCCTTGCTCCCGCCAGCTCTGCATAAGTAGCCTCCATTTTTCTCATTTAGTTGGTCTTCATCTATTCCTACACTTGTCCTTCTGTTCTCTGCCCCAGTGCTTCGTGAGGCCTCCTTTTTTAGCTTTTCTTCCATGTCAGAGACACATGTTTGGTAACAATACAGGTTCATTATGTAAGATCCTTCATTTCTTTTCCTCCAGAACCATCCCAGGTTATCCTACGTTAATCGGTGTATTAGTTATCCGTTGTGTAAGAATTTATCCCAAATGTTAGCACCTTGACATAATACCCGTTTATTACCTTACATTTTCTGTGGGTCAGGAATCTGGGCATGGCTGAGCTGGGTGCCCCTGCCCCCCGTCTGTCACAAGGCTGCAGTCAAGGCCTCCCCTGGGGTGTAGTTATCCCAAAGCTCACCTGAAGCAGGGGCTGTTTCCAAACTCCCTCAGTAGTGGTAGGTAGGCTTCAGTTGCTTATGCACCGGTGGGCTCCGGGCCTCAGCTTCTCCTGAGCCGTCGGCTGGAGGCCACCCCTGGTTCTTGCTCCTCAACCTTCCCCATAGGGCAGCTCCCAGAATGGCAGCTGGCTTCATCAAAGTGAGCAGGTGGGGTGAGGAAGGGCCGGCAAGACGAAGTCACCCTCTTTAATGATCTAATGTCAGTAGTGACCTCTCATCACTTTGGCCATCTTCTGTTCGTTAGAAGCAAGTCACTGTCCAGCCAACGACCAAAGCAAAGAGAGGACACAGCAGGCATGCAAGGGACTTCAAGGCCCACTCAGGGATTTTTCTGGGGATCCCTGCTATATGCTTTAAAAATGCAAAGACAATTTATAAAGGTGCTTATGCACTTATGCAAAGACAAAATTCACAGGTAATGCAGTCTGCTTGGAGAGGGTGGCCGATCTGAGGAGGCTGGGAAATTTCTCACAGCCCACACTACTCTCCTCCACCCATCCCCAACATTCGTGCTCCTCCTGCTGGGCCATTTTTATCTCCAAGTATTTCCGAAGCTCTCCTGGTGCTTAAATTTAGAGATAGGAGCACTATGTATTGTAAAAATCATTATCCTTGGCAAAATCTAGAAGTCTTACTTTAAAATTAGCATCAATATCCAAAATCACTAGCTGTTTCCACAACTTCCTGTCCATGTCCTCCTTCCCAAGTGGCAGAGCTAAACTGCTTCTGGAATTCTAATGATCGTTCATCCGAAGATCAGTGACATCTCCAGATCCACAAGCCAAAGCCAAAGTCATTCTCTCTCCTGCCATGAATCTGACTGCTACTCTGTGTCTCCATCATACGCCGATCACATGAAATACATTGAATTTGTCTCCAAATTCTGTGGCTTGTTCCTCCAAAACTTCTCTCACCGTGATTCCTTCTTTGGAACTCACAGACCCAGTCTTGGTCCTACATCCTTGTCTGTTGCCTGGCTTGTTGTGGTTGGCTTTCGCCCGCCCTCCAGGTGAAAACCAAGTAATGCCTTTGCACATGATTTCTAGAATGAGACAAAGATCCTCAACTTCCATCTTTCCTTCGTGCCCCATATCCACCCTTCTAACAATTCAAAAGACATCAAGAATTCTACCATTTTATACCACCTCCACTGCTTCTACCCAGACCCAAGCTGCCATCAGCTTGTTCCTGGATCATTGCAGTAGTCTTCTGTCTGGTTTGCCCTCACCTCCTGCATGCTGTTTTCATCATGGCAATCAGAGTGACACATCTTTAAAGAAAAATCAGATCATATCATAACTCTCCTTAAAACCCTACAGTGGTTTTCCTTCTCACTCAGAAGAAAAGCCAAAAATCCATAAGAAAGCCTAGAGAGCCCTTCACAATCAGCTCTCCCTTCTCTCTGCCTACTGTTATTGCTGGGTGGACTGGGGAGATCCCCAGCCCTGAGACCTCCATTCAGCTCCGGGTCTCATGGCCAGAAAGAATTCAAGGACAGACCAGACATAACTGTTGAACGGTGCAAATAGGAAAGTTTATTAAAGTGAGTACGCTCTTGAGAAGTGAGAGTCCGTGAGCTCAAAGGAGAAGTTGCACCTGGAGGTTGGGTCTCTATCTTTTATTGACAGTTGTTAACTAGTGGGTGGAATGTTTATTACTTGGGGAGGGGATTTTTTTTGAGAGCAGGGTTTCACGCCTTTTCTCCCTTACTTAGGGTCTCCCGCCTTCTTTGTCTTGGTCCTGTCCGGTTTGATCCGGCTCGTTGGGGCTTTGTTTCAGGAGAGCTGCCAGGACAGGCCTCTTGACTTTCCTGATAGCTGACATTAACTGCCCCCTTGCTGGCCTCCAAGCATCCCATGAAAACCTAACTAACTGCCCACTCTAACACTATTGCTGTATTAACCTCATCTCCTACACTCTTTCCCATCTCCCTCCTGCCATGCTGGCCTCCTCTCTGTCCCTCAGAGGCCCCAGGCAAAGTCCATGCTCAGGGCCTTTCTGTTTGCCTCCCCCTCTAACTGGAACACTCTCCTCCATTTGGCTCTCACCCTTGCCTTCTTTGGGGCAAGGATCAAGTGTCACCTTCTGAGCAAAGACTCCTCCAGACAGAAGCACTCTCATGGGCCCTCCCTATTCCTCTCCTCAATCTTAATGTCTCTCCTTGGCATTTATTATCATCTGACATCCCCCATATTTCATTTGTCTGTTCATTTTCTACCCCCTGCTAGAATGTAAACTCAAAAGGAAAGGCATTTTGAAAAATTAGTTTGTGACTGATGAACACCAGAACTTAAGACGCTGCCTGGCACCCAACAGGTACTCGATACACACAGTTGTTGAATGAATAAGCAAAACATACAAGGGGACCAAAAGAAACCCTTAGCAATCAGCTCTTGCCACACCTTGTCACAGACTTATGTTGTTGTATAACTGCCCTGCCTCCAAAGAGTCACAATTAAAATATGTGTACACATACATGTATACATATACTCCTTTGCTTATGTTATTGGTTTTTTTCCTATAATGTGCTCCCAATGAACAAACTCCTATTCATCCTTCAAAACCCAGCTTATAAGTCTTCCCTTGCTGTACATTTCCCCTTTCTTCCTGTCAACTCTATTTACTGGCTCCTTTGTCTCCCCCATCACAATGTTTTGTGCAAACCTCTATCATATCCCTATCTCATGCTATTACTGTTACTGTCCATCTGTCTGTCTGACCTGGCTTCTTCATCTTTGTGACGGCCGCAGCACCCAACCCAAGAGCTAAGGCTTTTGGTAGACCAGGTGTGCAATAGACATTTGTTGCATCCTCCATGACACTGAGTATGGGGGAGAAAGGGGCTTGACAGGCTGTTTCTTATATGCTGAGTATATCTGACAGGACCAAACACAACACTGGGCGCAGAAATAATAGGCTTCAGAAGGACTTAGAGAAACACTAATCCAGTGTGTCCCAAACTTGCCTACTTATAAAAAAATCACCTGGAAACTTGTCAAAAATGCAGATTCCTAGGATCTACCCCAGACCTACCAAATCAGAATCTCCAGGGGAGAGTCCAGAAGACCTGTATCATTAACAAATAGCACCCGTGGGAATCCTCTGACCACACAAGTTTTCTGAAACCCTGGATAAATTCACTGCAACTCATGCTGGGACCAAACGCTTATATGAATTGATTTTTGTTCTGTTGCCTCATGTATTTGCTTTAGATATTTGGAGGGAGGATGAAAAGTTTTCCTGACACCATTCAATCTTGATTCCTCCCTTAAAAATTCTGGACCACTGCTCTGAGCTGGCGGGAGCCGAAGCACAGTGGAGCAAAGAACCACAGGGTTTCCTTAATGTTTTCTCACGGATTCAGGAGTTAACTTTCAGAGACTTGTCTTCTGTTGGCCTCAGTTCACCCATCTGTAAAATGAATATGATGCCACTTCCTCACAGGGGTATTGAAAGATTTAATTATATTTTGAAATTCTTCGCATCTGTCAAAGAGTAAAGACGTGCAAGGTCTAATTACAAACCATGAGCTAGTATCCCTGGGTTACCATGCCACCGATGTCATGTCTGCACTTAAATTCACAGAATAAAGAGCCCCTCGGCTTTCATTTTAAATAGTTCCCTTTCCTCTTGCTTTCCATGTGGGCTGGGGCCCTACCTTGGAGCCCCTTTTAGGCAAAGGGGTCTCAGCCATGGCATTTCTTGGTCTGTCATTCCTGGAGTCTCTTGTGGGTCAGCCAAGCTGACCCCTGATCTGCCCACTGACATCTGGACAAGCTCCCCCAGCCTGTTGCCTCGCTTGCAAAATGGAGCAATTTTAACTCCAAAGGGCTATCAGTGAGGGTAAGAGAATGGGAACTGGATCAATGGTAATTTTTTTTTTAAGATTTTATTTTTCATTTATTTGAGAGAGAGAGAGCATGAGCAGGGAGGAGGATCAGAGGGAGAGGGAGAAGCAGTCTCCCCACCGAGCAGGGAGCCCCACATTTGGGCTCAATCCCAGGAACCTGAAATCATGACCTGAGCCAAAGGCAGACGCCTAACTGACTGAGCCACCCAGGTGCCCCTCAATGGTAATTGTTTTTTTAAGAGCAAAAGAATGATAAGAGACCAGAGATTGAGTAGTGAGAGGGAAAGTTTTGCTGCTAAGGAACCCACTTCTATAGAGGGTAGGTTTCCAGGGATGACGTGTGGGGGAGGAGAAATGCTGTGAGTCCTTAAAAGCTGAAGGACCCGGAAGGGTCTCTTCCCATATCAAGAAAGCCAAGTCCCTGCATGCTGCCAACAGGATGGGGTTATCTGAGCTCCTTTCTTAGGTAAGCAATGGGTGGCTGGAAGTTGTCCAGGGGTGTGGGGCTTCACTCTGGTGCCCCGCTACACATGGGAGCTGCTTGAGTCGAGATTTGCTTCTCTGTGACTAGATGGCCAGGTTGGGGCTTACTGATCTTATGATGCTGATCATTCATAGTATTGTCCAACATAACAAATCATCTTCCTTGTGTCTTTTCACCTTCCTTCGAGGCATTTCTCGTAGCTCCTGTCTCATCCCATTCGATTGCCCTCATCTGCCCTTACCCCTGAGGGCTACGAGCATTACAATATAACTCCATTTTCAGGAGTCAATATTATGTCTCTCTCTTCAAGGTCCAGGGCCCACCCAACCAGAAAAATTTGCCAAGCTAATGACCTAATGGGTAAGGATACTTCTATGGCCTTCTATAGGTGATGTTGTCCCTCTCGGTGACTTTCCAGAATGAATTTGCAAGCTGACTGGTAGACTGGGGGATAAAGAGAGGAGGGAGATGTTTGAGGATGGGCCATCTTTTGGCAACCCTTCAACCACACCTCCTGGGGAGCAGCCTATCTCCCCTTAACTGTAAGAGTAAGATGCTTGCATTAGTTGGATTCTCCAGAGAAACAGAACCAATAGGGAAGTCTGTCTATATAGATAGAAAGAGAGGGTGAGAGAGTCAGCGAGATCTTGCAAGGAATTGGCTCATGCCATTGGGGGCTGGCTAGCAAGTCCAACATTTGTAGGGCAGGTGGGCAAACGGGAGACAGGTAAGAATTGATGTTGCAATCCTGAGTCCAAAATCTGCAGGGCAGCAGGCTAGAAACTCAGGCAGGGTTTCTATGTTGCAACTTAGAATTTCTTCTTTTTCTATTTCTACAATAACAAATATATATTCAGGTTTTCACCAATCCTGGTGCAGAACTCCTAAAACCCTTGAAGTTTCTGAAAGGATGAAAGCATAAAGGTGTCTTTTGTTATGTTAATGACACAGCATTTGAATGCCCCTAGGTCAACTAAGGGTGAGGGTTTGTCACCAGACAACCAAGTGATTAGAGGGTTGGAACTTTCAGTCCCACTATCTGATTGCTGGGGAGGGGAGAGGGGCTGGAGATTGAAGTCAATCACCAATGGTCAATGAGTAATCAGTTAATCAGTCTAGTCTGGGTAATGAAACTTCTGTAAACATAGAAGAGGACGGGGTCTGGAGAGCTTCAGGGTTGGTGGACACAAGGGGCTTTGGAAACAGTAGTGTGCTCCAAGAGAGCACGGAAGCTCTTCTGGGACTGAACCCCTAACCTGTGGGATCTGATGTTATCTTCAGGTAGATAGTGTCAGAATTGAGAACTGAGTTGAACTGTAGGACATCTGGTTGGCATCACAGGGAATGGCGTTGGAAAACACACATTGGAATTGGTGTCAGGAATTGTATCTACTAATTTAAATGTTAATCATATCTATTTAAAAAAAAATTTTTTTTTTTTTTAAGATTTTATTTATTTATTTGACAGAGAGAGACACAGCAAGAGAGGGAACACAAGCAGGGGGAGTGGGAGAGGGAGAAGCAGGCTTCCTGCGAGCAGGGAGCCCGATGCGGGGCTCGATCCCAGGACCCTGGGACCATGACCCGAGTCGAAGGCAGACGCTTAACGACTGAGCCACCCGGGCGCCCCTATTTTTTAAAAATTTTTTATTGTTATGTTAATCACCATACATTACATCATTAGTTTTTGACGTAGTGTTCCATGATTCATTGTTTGTGTATAACACCCAGTGCTCCATGCAGAACGTGCCCTCTTTAATACCCATCACCAGGCTAACCCATCCTCCCACCCCCCTCCCCTCTAGAACCCTCAGTTTGTTTCTCAGAGTCCATCGTCTCTCATGGTTCGTCTCCCCTCCGATTTCCCCCCCTTCATATCTAGAAAAATACCTTCACAGCAACACCTTGATTGGTCTTAGACCAAACAGCTGGGCACCGTAGGCTAGCCAAGTAGACACAAAATTACCCATCACCACGCTCAATTCTCTTCTTATGCCGCCATCCTGCAGGGGTAAAAACCAATTGTTTCCCCCTTCTTTCCTCTGAGTTGTGGAGCCTCTGCTTCTAATAAGGCAGAATGTGATAGCAAGAGCAAGTATACAAACAGACGGAGGAGGCAATGAGGGGCAATTTAGCGTGTATGCAAAGCTATTGTTATTTCCAAAGTTATTCCAAGCCACTTTTTAAAATATGAGCTTTTTTTTTTTTTAATTCTCAAATCCAGATGAAACGCGGGCAGACTTTGGCACACAGTGAAAGTACCGCTTGCTAAGCATCTAGCCCAACTCCTTGATAGGTGATGGCACGACCTAGCCTGGAGAAGAACAATTCTCTTATCTTCTCAGACCAGCTGCCTCGTGGTGTTCTCCAGGTAGTAGATCAGAGAGAGTTATTTCCAGCCAGCTCTCAGCTTCCAACCAGCAACCCAAGGGCCTTCCTACCTCCCTGCTGCCTTGCTAATTTCGCTCGCTCCACAGCCAGTGTTCAAGATGGGCAGTGGGGGATTTCTTGCCGGTGTGAGGGGCTGTGCGTGTACAGCCCCATTTTGCAGATGGGAATATGAAACATGGTGATGAATTGCTCTTCACTGACAGAGCCAGAAACAGCAGCTGCAATAATAGTTGGTCTCCCCACTGATCAGTGCCTCAGGCCAGGCTGTGAAACTAACTCAGAGCCAAACTCAATTCCAGTCCTCAGCCATCCAGGCAATAACCAGCACTTAACTATTGGGCTCACAGCACTTGGTTACTTTCGGGCTGTCTGGGTGTAAATGGCGAAGGTGATGATGATGATACCACTTATTGACTTAATTGCTTTGGAAGCTATGTGTGCAAACTATACATGTACATCCATTAGTAAAATTAAGGTTGATTTACCCGATTTTGAGTTTGCCACATTAAAAATCTGTTTCACACAATCTTTGACTTCAGACTTAAAGGATGTTGAAGCTAGAGTGTGAAGTCACTATTAATGCAGGTGACTCACACTATCACACATCAGCTTCATTATATGCAGAAAATACCTGACCCTAAAGGGAAAGTAGGGAATGCGGAATTTCACAGAAATTTGCTCCCTGATTGGATATAGGGAACGCTAAAACTGGGAAACCTATGCAAATAAATAAACAAGTGGAAATGACAACAACCAGAAGCATCCTTTAGGAGCTGTCCTAGGTACTGTCACATCTAGTCTGTCAGGAAGCTGACCGCCATCTTGTGCCTTTTCTCACAGAAAGACTTTCTTGTAACTCTCATTTATTGTAGGACTTTTCCCTGTGAAAACACCCATTCAACTTCTTTTGAGAGTTCACATAGGAAAATAGATTTCCTTTTACCAAAGAAACTGCTTTAGAGTTATCTTTACTGGAATGCATGTATTCTGTTAAGTGATAGATACTGAGATATCTTGGTGGGCCCAGAAATTAATTTCCTTTATGTTTCATGGGCCTTGCACACTGGTTCCCACTGTTGACTGTTACTCATATATCACTCCCTCCAATTATGAACCCTGCTTGAGAAAAACTGGCTGGAGAAAACATAAAAGTAGATCAATCATAATATTTATACCTCCTGGGAAGGAACCCATTCCATTTTCCTGGCCCACAGATACAGTATTAAATTAACTTTCCTTTAATTTATCAAACACAAGGCATTTATTCATTTATGCACTCGACAAATATTTATTGAGTGCCTACTACATATCAGACCACTGTTGAAGTGGCCAGAGATGAGAGCAACAAATCTTACAGTCAAGTATACTTGTCTTCATGGAACTTACATTCTAACGACACACACACACACACACACAGCACACACTTGCTTGGTTCATTTAGATGTGAATAGATTATAACCAAATGTTAAGACTTGATGGGTTGAATTATTTAGCAAACTTATTTGTTAACTTCCATAGCATAAATAATTTTAAGTAGAATTTTTTAGTGTTTTTTATGGTGAGTGCTTTTTATGTCCTGCTTAAAAATTATTTTTGCCTTAACCACAGTCCTAAAGAGATTTTTTCATTTATGGTATAGACTTTACTACTTACATCTACAATTTACTTGGCATTAATTTTTGTATATAATATCAGTATAATTACAGGTCAAAATTCATTGTTTCCCCACTTGGATATTTTGCAATGATAATTTTTTGAGGAAAATTAAAAAGATAACTAGGAGAGGCAGCAAAAAATATTAATATTTAATAAGAAAAATAACCAACACTTTACCACTTATTATGTGCAAATACTGCCCACCACATTTTACATACGCCACTCATTTTATGTACTACAGCTTAGATACTATTATTATGATCCCTCTTTCAAAGATTACAAAACTGAGGCTCAGAGAGGTCAAGCAATTTGTCTGAAGTCACACAGCTAATAAGCGGCGAAGCAAACATTTGAACTCAGGCATTCTGGCTTTGGAACCAGCTCCCTTAACCACAAGGTGATGTCACCTCTTAATAAATCTGACATCGTTTGCAGTCAGTTATACAAGTGGGGTTATAATGTCTAAACTTGGACATCTTATTTACATGCTGCAAATTATATGACTTTAGACAAATCATGTACTAAAGGAACAAAGCGGAGTTGCAGGAGATAAGCTCTGCTTATCTTCCCACCACCCTCTCCTTTTGCCCTGATTTTGGTGCCTCTTGCTTACATTTCAGGCAGACAGAACTGCTCTGAGGACAGTTTTTCTCTAATTTTAAGGAGCATGCCACTGTCTTAGTGTTCAGGACATGAGGCATGCTAAAAATGAAGCATTTATGTCCCCTTTCCCATTATGTCCCTCTCCCGCAGCAGCGGCCGCGATGCAACCAGGAGCCCGAGCACGGTTTCCATCTCAACTTTCTTTGTTTCTGTGGCTTGAAGCCAGCCCTTTAAAATCCATTTCGCTTGCCCTTGACTCCAGTGGTTGAATTTGCATTTGATTTCTTTTCTTATTCTTTCTTTCTTTTATCTTAATCCTGGCTTCCATCCAAGACATGGGAGGAGAAAGAAAGAAAGGGGCCCCAACCTTCCAATACGGATCCACCAGTAGGCTGTAAGGTTATTGGAGTCCCGCACACGGAGACCGGGGACCGGCAGTCACCGGGGCCCCGGGGCGGGGCTGCCCCGACTTCCCGTAACAATACACACCTCCATCCATAAGCAAAGAGAGGGAGCCGAGGAGTAAGTTTGTGGTTTGGGACTCTTCGAGGGAGTGCATCATCATCGGGAGATGGAATCCACAAACCAACCTGGTGAGGAAAGTACAATCTGTCCTTCACAAGCAATTAATCAGCCTGCCTCCTATGGAAGCAATGCAAATGCTGGAGGTGACCAAACTGTAACACAGCTCTACTTAGGTTCCCAATCCAGTAGCCCATATGACTAAGTGGTTTATAAATAGAACTTTAGATGTGGAAAACAGAAGCACAATGCATAAATCATGACTGACTGAGTTCGATTTAATTAAAAGTCATTTGAGGTGGTGCTAGGGGAGCTGCCTCAGCTCCGGCACCTGGGGAGGGCACTGTTCGTCTTAACTTCGAAGTAGAAACTTCAAAATGCAATTGTGCTGCTGGAAAAAAAAAAAAAAAAAAAATCCCTGTACTAAGCGGCACGGGCTGGGAGAAGCCCTTGCGGGCTTCCAGGAACTACCTGTATCCTGAGGGGGAAAAGCAATACCCAGAACAAATTTTTCAGGAAAAAAAAAAAAAAAAGTCGGGAATTTTAAACTTCTTTTTGTAGTTAAGAGGTTGGAAGGTATTTTAAGACCCTGGCATTTCTGTAGTTCCTGGGCTCTCGCTTCTCTAAACCCCTGAGGGAAGGAAGGCCATTTGAAAATATCTTGGATTCTGCTTTGACTCAGCCTCTTGGCATTCATGTGACCTTGAGAAGGTCATTAACGGCTCTTTCTCTGACTTACAAGCTTCTCAAAGGCAGGGGCATGTGTTGGTCAACATAATCTCTAGCAGTGGCCGCTCAGATTTTTGTTTAGTGAAAGAGGGAATGAAGGAAGAATGAAAGAGAGGTGCCTGGGTGGCTCAGTTGCTTAAGCAGCTGCCTTCGGCTCAAGTCATGATCCCAGGGTCCTGGGATCGAATCCCGCATTAGGCTCCATGCTCAGCAGGGAGTCTGCTTCTCCCTCTGCCTCTCCCCCCATTTGTGCTTCCTCTCTCTAGCACGTTCTCTCTCTCTCTCAAATAATAAAATCCTACAAAAAAAAAAGAAAAGAAAGAAAGGAAGAAGAACGAAAGAGGTAAGCTGCCTTTCAGTCTTACTAGTCTATGTTTCTACATTCAAAAATATCTTACAATGACCAGTTCAGGAACAGGCTAACCTCGATCCCACACTCAAGCCGATGGTTTGATTTGCCCTGGCATGATTTAGAATTGCAACTACATGGTGATAATGAAATGACTGACTTTGTTTATTTTCCTATTCTTTCAAAATTGTGTAGTAACAATGTAGCCACTTACCTGGCGGATCCCACTGCCCTGTGTCTCCCATGCCAGGGACTCCAGCTTCTTCTTATCTTTCCTTACCAACATCACAAACGTGATGAAAGTGTTTTGTTTTGTTTTTCTCCTCAAGGCTTTCCAAAGAGGAGCCAACCAGATGAGGTAAGAGGATAGCACACCATGAAATGATTTTCAGTGGTCTGAGCTGGTAAGCCCCAACACGAGCATTCAGGGAAAGCAACTGCAGAACACACTGGCAAAGCACACTCATAAAATGGCTCCTCCCCAGAGAGTTAGCAGAAAGGATACACTGCAGGGTCTTTGGAAGTTCTTAGAACCAAAGGATGCTATGGGAAGCAGTGGCAACAGCAGTGTTGGTGAAATGGGGTTACACTCGACCCTCGAACAACCTGGGGGTCGGGCATTGCCCTCCTGTGAAGTCACAACTCCAAGCGTAATTTTTGACTCTCCAAAAACTTAACTACTAATAGCCAACTGTTGACTAGAAGCCCTACCGATAACATAAACATGTGATCAACACATATTTGGTGTGTCATAGGTATTGTATACTGTATTTTTTAAAAGGTTTTATTTATTTTTATTTGAGAGAGAGTGAGCACAAGCAAGCACAAGCAGGGGGAGGGGCAGAGGGAGAAGCAGACTCCCTGCTGAGCAGGGAGCCCAACTCAGGGTTGATCCCAGGACCCTGGGATCATGACCTGAGCCGAAGGCAGACGCCTAACCTACTGAACCACCCAGGCGCCTCTATATACTGTATTCTTACCATAAAGTAAGCTGGAGAAAAGAAAATATTATCAAGAAAAATCATAAGGAAGAGAAAATACATTTACAGTACTGTCTTGTATTTACCGAGAAACAGCCACATAGAAGAGCACCCGTGCAGTTCAAACCCATGCTGTTCAAGGGTCAACTGTTTATTAAACCTCATATTTTAGTTTAGAGAAATTGGCCATCACTCTGCTGTGTGCAGCACCACATGCAGGTGCCTGGAATGCACATTCTAAATTCCTAGCAGCTCCTCCTTGCCTTCTGCATCCTCTTCCCTGACCGCCACCACCAGCCACATTCCACCCAAGGTTCTGAATTCACTTTCAGAACAATCGGACATTGTTCAGAGAGAGTTTATATAATGAGAAAATGGAAGTAATTGGGTTGACTCTGGATTTGGGGAGAAAAGGGTATTTTTGCTTTAGTGATTACATTCCTTTCTTGCATTACCCCATTCTCGGTCTCCTGTCTCCCCTCCCAGAGGCTGACAGTGTCCAAGTCTTCCATAGCCTGCCTGGGGTGACAGAATCACAGCCAGGTGCAGAGTGGCAGGTGGTGTCCCTTGCCCCCCACTACCCCCCCAGACCTCCAGCAACTAGCAACTGGCTGCTTGTCAAACACATTTCTCCAGCCCCTCTCCAGCTCCATCTCAGAGAGCCAGCCTCAGATAAAGCAGCTCCCAATTTATTTTGAAGACAGAATTAGGTTAAATTAATTGGTTTCTGAATGATAAATTTATTCTTTGAAGGGCAGAAATTCTGTGGCAGCGAGACTGATTTACCCATAGGCATTGACAGGAGGTTATCTGGGCCATGAAAAGGCCTCCACAGGCAAATATATTCTGCCCAATCCACATCTCATTCTCTCTCTCTCTCTCACACACACACACACACACACACACACACACACACGGATATACTGCTAAGGAACAAGTACATTTTTACTGAGTCTGAGACATATTACCCTACAGGTATTTCAATCTAAGTGCTTTGCATTGATATGCCTTATATATCCAATGCTCTGCTAGGCACTGGGCTTTGGCAGGGAGAGCAGTGAGACCAACAACACAAACAAGCCGAGCCAGCAGAGAAGGAGGAGTTCTGCCTAAGGACACCGGGCAGGCTTCCCAGAGGAGGTAGCACTTAAGGTGAGCCTTAAGAATGAGTCTGATTAATCACCTTGAAGAAGAACAACACTATAGCAGGAGAATTTACTGGTCTACTTGACAAGCCTGTCACCATCTAGTGTCACTTCTCAGAGCCCCAAGTTAAAGGCACGTAAGATACATGACATTTACCGGGGGGATGAAATTGAGAGTTCAGGGTGGTGGTTTGGGGCCCTTCTGGGGTGTGGGGCAGGTGGAGAAAGCAAGTGAGCTTGATAGTGAGAAAGAGACTTCCTCCTAACCCACCCACAGCCTTGGTGCAATAGAAGGAGGAGGGAAAAGTCTCCAAAGCTACTTCACATATGTCCTTGGGCTGAGCTCTATAGAAACATATTTCTTTTTATTTTATTTTATTTTATTTTATTATGTTATGTTAGTCATCATACAATACCTCATTAGTTTTTGATGTGGTGATCCACGATCCATTGTTTTCGTATAACACCCAGTGCTCCATGCAATACGTGCCCTCCTTAATACCCATCACTGGGCTAACCCTTCCCCCCACCCCCCTCCCCTCTAAAACGCTGTTTGTTTCTCAGAATCCGTAGTCTCTCGTGGTTCATCTCTCCCTCCGATTCCCCCCCTTCATTTTTTCCTTCCTTCTCCTAATGTCCTCCATGCTATTCCTTATGTTCCACAAATAAGTGAAACCATATGATAATTGACTTTCTCTGCTTGACTTATTTCACTTAGCATAATCTCCTCCAGTCCCATCCATGTTGATGTAAAAGTTGGGTATTCATCCTTTCTGATGGCTGAGTAATAGTCCATTATATATATGGACCACATCTTCTTTATCCATTCATCTGTTGAAGGGCATCTCGGCTCTTTGCACAGTTTGGCTATTGTGGACATTGCTGCTATGAACATTGGGGTGCATATGGCCCTTCTTTTCACTACATCTGTGTCTTTGGGGTAAATACCCAGGAGTGCAATTGCTGGGTCATAAGGTAGCTCTATTTTTAATTTTTTGAGGCACGTCCACACCATTTTCCAAAGTGGCTGTACCAACTTGCATTCCCACCAACAGTGTGAGAGAGTTTCCCTTTCTCCACAACCTCTCCAACATTTGTTGTTTCTTTCCCTGTCAATTTTTGCCATTCTAACTGGTGTAAGGTGGTATCTCAATGTGGTTTTGATTTCAATTTCCCTGATGGCTAATGATGATGAACATTTTTTCATGTGTCTGTTAGCCATTTGTATGTCTTCTTCAGAGAAGTGTCTTTTCATGTCTTCTGCCCATTTTTTGACTTGATTATTTGTTTTTTGGGTATTGAGTTTGAGAAGTTCTTTATGTTACAAGGCTCGAATGCTTCCTAAAGGAGCAAGCCCAAATCATTCTGTATAGAATTATGACCTACATTACTTATTTTTTTTTTTTGAAAAAAAATTGAGGTGAAACTCACATAAAATAAAATTAACCATTTTAAAAAGAACAGTTCGATGGCATTTAGTACATTCACAATATGGTGCAACCACCACCTCTGTCTAGTTCCAAAAGATTCTCATCATCCAAAAGGAAGCCTCATGCTCATTAAACAGTTCATCCCTAGTCTGTTCTTCCCCAAACTCCAGGCAACCACTGAATTGCTTTCTGTCTCTATGGATTTACCTTTTCTGAATATTTCATGTAAACGGAATCATACAATATGCAACCTTTTATGTCTGGGTTCTTTCACTCAGTATAATGTGTTTGAGTTTCATCCATGTTGTGCCATATATCAGTACTTCATTCCTTTTTATGCCTAAATAAACTGCATTAATTGTATATACCACAATTTATTTATCCATTCATCCACAGATGGACATTGAGGTTGTTCCTACCTTTTGGCTGTTGCGAATTACACTTCTATAAACATGCATGTACATCCATTTGTTTGAATACCTGTTTTCAGTTCTTTTGGGTACATACCTAGGAGTAGCATTCCTGGGTCATATGATAATTCTATGTTTAACTTGTTGAGGAGGCATCAAAATGCTTTCCACAACAGCTGCCCCATTTGACATTCCCATCAGCAATGTACAAGGATCCCAAAGTCTCCATATCCTTGCCAACATTCATTGTTTTCTGGATTTTTTTGTTTTGCTTTATTATAGCCATCCTAACAAGTGGGAAATGGTATCTCACTGTAGTTTTGATTTGCATTTCCCTGATGACTATGTTGAGCATCTTTTCATATGCTTGATGGCCATTCAGATAGCTTTTTCAGAGAAATGTCTATTGCAGTCCTTTGTCCATTTTAAAAATTGGGTTATCTTTTTATTGTTGAGTTGTAATGGTTCTTTATATATTCTGCATACTAGACCCTTATCAAAAATATGATTTGCAAATATTTTCTCACATTGCGTATGTTGTCTTTTCAGCTACTTGATAGTATCCCGTGATGTGCAAACGTTTTTAATTTTGATCAAGTACAATTAATCTATTTTTTTCCCTTTGTTTCTTGTGCTTTTGGTGTCACAGCTAAGAATCCGTTGCCAAATCCAAGGTCATGAAGATTTACCCCTGCGTTTTCCTCTAAGAGTTTTATAGTTTCAGCTCTTCTATTTAGGTTGTCACTCCATTTTGAGTTAACTTTTATATATATTGTGAGGCAAGGGTCCAACTTAATTCTTTGCCATGTGGGTATTCCGTTATCCCGGCACAATTTGTTGAAGAGACTATTTTTTTTCTCCATTGAATGGTCTTGGCACCCTTGTCAAAAATCAATTGGCATGGACGTATGGGTTTATTTCTGCATTCTCAATGCTCACACACCTTTATTTTTATAGAACTTCCATGGTGAAGATTTCAGATGCAGTAAGTTCCATTTTGTTCATTTCTCTTGATTACAAGACTTTTGAGAGATTTCCAGGCCATGCATGTAATCATACTCTCATCTTTCCTCTCTCATTCACTAAAGATTTCTTGGCTTCTTTTCTACTGTACTACCCAACAGCAGAGTAACTCCTGAAGACTAAAAAAAAATTTTTTGAGTAGTTTTTAAATAATAAATGTGGCCATTGTGATGATGTAGCACTTACAGGGCTAGTCCAGGATGAATGGAGGCCCTCACACATTCTTCCATTTGTTCTCTTGCATTCCCTTGACGAGTAGCCATTTATTGGAACTTAGATTATTCAACTTCCAAACTCTTCTCTTGACAAGGTTTTATTCTTATGAAATGTCACTTCTGTAGCTTTCCTTTTAAATTTACTCCACCTGTGACATTCTGTGTCTGACTCCACATTTGTAGTTTTTTGGCCCAAGCCTTCTGAATGATTATTTACCTGTTGAAATATTTACATTGATTCTTTGAGGCCACAGCTGCTCCTGGCAGAATTACCTCTTAGCCCCCACGGGCCAGTCTCTGAACTTTTCCAATTGAAAAGGTCAGGCAGTTATGGGTACTGATAATTTTTAATTTTGTAACCTCTGTAGAAAGCTGAAGGGGGCAGACTTGAACAAATAAGTTAGTGTGAGCTGGCCACAAAATTCACTGAAAACAGCCATGGGATCAAGCTGTGCCATCCCGTGGACTGGAAGAAGTTTGAATTATTAATCCCTTAAATATCCTGCAGGCCTTGCCCAGTTAAGAGCTCTCAGCTGAGGTTCACTCAGTTTATTCTGATCCAGAGATTATTTACTGACTTATGATGTCTCAGAAATACTAATGTTGGAACGTCCATAGAGACCCTGTTTTCTGTAGGATGTTCAAGAGCTTTTCAGTCAAAAAGCTTCTAAGCTTCTTGACCACAAAGAAGCCTTCATGGGAATTTTGTCTTCCATCTGAAGCCACTTCCTGGTACTGCTACAAAATAGGGAAACGTGTCCATGTTATCTCCTAAAGATATGGGGATAGCACTCAGTCACTATAGTTCTGGAATCCTTCCTATGGACAGTGGAGAGGGAATCCAAGGCACCCCAGCTCTATGAGGAGTGAGAACAAGACCTCTTTCAAATCAGACATTTTCTGTTGGTCTTGGGAAGAAGTTTGATTCTTTTGCATTCCCTACATTTAGTCTCTTGAGATTCATAGGACAAGTTATAGTAAAAGAACTTTCTCATGTAAGTGTCACAGAGGAAGTCACAGAACGCCCAGACTACTATTTCTAATGTATCTAGACTCAAGAAATATAGAGTTGGAGAATGCCTTATGGTATTTCTTCAACTCCCTTCTATTTCCCTCCTTCTATAAAATCAGGCTTCCCTCCCTACACCTTTCTGCTCTAAAGAAGTTTCCATATGGGCTTGACCTTCTCATGGGTTATCTTGGGCTTCCTCCCACACTTACCTCTACCTATCCGTTCCTAAAACAATTGCCTTCTTTGAGTTTCAAAACATCAGTATCTTCTACTTCTCCTCTTACTTCTCTGATTGCTTTATCTCAGTCTTTCACTGATTTCTTGTCTTTTGGCCCCGAAATCAAAAGTTATGAGCTTCATTTTCTCTTCTTCTCACCCAGTGTATTCCTTCTGGATGACTCCATCTTGACCCCTGGCTTTAGTTATCACCTATATTCTGACGTCTCTCAATTCAGTAGTTCTCACCTGCCCCCAAACTCCAGGCACATTTCCAACTGCCTTCTGGACACCACCACAGGAACACCTTATAAAATATTCATGCTAGTACTTAGTATATCTACAACACACTCTCCTGAAAGCTTTCTTCTTATTCTCTGTATCTTACCTTGGTTAAAAATAGTCACCTATATTACTACCTTCTCTCAGATCCCAAGTTTGAACATCCTGTTAATTGAACTTCCGAAATATTATCTCACATTTCCTACCTATTTCCACTATCATTGCTCCACTGAAGGCCACAGTGGTCCCACAGTGATCTAACCATAGCCTTTAAGCTCTGTGAGGACAGGAATTTTTGTCCATTTTGTTCACTGTCTAGTGTCAGCATTTAACATAGTACCTGGAGCATTTTAGCGACTTATAAGTATTTGTTGAATAAATGAAAAAAATCTATTCCTATATTCTCTCCCCTTTAACTCATGCTATACACCCATCAGAATTAACCAAACAAAGACATAATCATATCATCACTTCTTCTGAACCTCTCTATGGTTGCCTCCCATTTGCTACAGAATGAAGGCCACCATATATAATTGAAACACTCAAGACCTTTCACAGAGTGTCCTCAGTTTAATTCTGAGATCTCATCTCCTACCACTATTTTCCATGACCCTACTCACTGGATGGACTAGACTATTCCCATGCCTTTGATGTATATTCCCATCTCTTTGACTTTGCTCCTTCTGGGCTCTCTGCCAGAAATATATCTCCCTCCTTTGTGTCTGATATGGGATGGTCTTTTATCTATGGTCCTTTGAATGGTCAACTTTGAAAAAACCAAGAATTAATAACAGGCAAATAAAGTTAACATAATGAGAACTTTAGGGTGTAATTAAAGGTTAAGAAGAGACAAAAAGGCTGTCATTCTGAATCTCTGTCTTTAAAAATAACCCTTCTAACTTCCTGCACTCTTAGACCCAAAGTTCTTCACATCCGCCTCCTGACCAACCCAAAGCAGAAACAAAGGGAAGAGCAAACAGAATGACTCACACACACATGTAAGGTTTCTGAGACTGAGGAGAAACAGTGAGGAAGGGCTAACAAGAGAGTGGTGGAGATCAAGACTCCAAGGGATGGAGGGAGTTAAAGAAAGTCCACATGCTGTTGGAGGCACCAGGGTGGTGGGGACAAAGAGACCATGGGGCCGGGACAAGCATTAGACATGAATGCATGAGAACCTCCAGCTCTGTGCGGGGCATTCTACCACTGAGAACTGAAAACAAATGCATGACCTTTTCTGGAGTGTGTGTGTGTGTGTATGTGTGTGTGTGTGTGTGTGCACCCCACTGTGTATCGTGCAGAGGATGGAGAATAGATCATCACCTCTCCCAACCCCTAGAAGTCACCTGCAGGCATTTGAGATCGTTAACCATAGACTATGAGAATGGAAGAGAGCAAAGCTGGGAGTTAAGCCAACCAGCTAACCAGAAACACTGATTTCACTGACTGTTCCTGGAAGCCCTCACCACCAGCCCCCAAGGAACAGATGCTGGTGACTCAGTTACACGCCTATCAGTTCCCTTCTCAAACTTCATCAAGCGTTGCTTCCCCAGACAGAATTGAGGCTTCTGCTGTCTTTCATGGGCCTCTCAGTTCTGCTCAGCTAGATCCTGTCTTCTCAATTGGAGCCTGAATTCACCAAGAGCAAAGCTGTTGACATTGCCTCCCTATCCTCACTCGGGGTCTTGCACTCTGTGGCCACGCAATAAATATTATCGACTTGGCTTCCGCAGATGCTGTCACTGAGGCCCAAAGCAGCTAACTGGTTTTCCCAGTGCTCCATGACTTGTCAGTGGCTAAGCTGGAATAGGATAGCAGCTTTTTCTTTCCAACAGAAAGCTCACTGTTTTCAGTCTGAAAATATCATTTCTTGACATACATTTGCATAGAAAGGAATTACAGAATGTGCACTGTGGTTATTTTCTTCAACCACATTATAGTCCAAAGTGGCACTTTTCAAATGGAAGGCAGCCTCATTCACAAACAAACACAGGCCTCAGAATCAGAGGGACCTTCTCATGAGGAGCTTGCTGCAAGTCCATTCACTTCCCCAGCTCCCTTTCCTCCTCTGTGGACAGAGGACACCAGTGCACATGCCCCAGGGATGCTGCGGGACTAAAGAAGACAGAGGGAGCTTCAGACAGCTACTTCACTCTTCCTCAAGTGTCTCTTTTGGGTAACAGCTATATCAACTATTCATTGGCTCTATATTTTTTTTACAACATGAAAATTTACTCAAAATAAGAAATCACACCAAATGACAAAATATGAAAGCAAAAATCTACCTCAAACATCACAAAATCCAGAAAAAAAATCCCCACAATATTTATATTAATCCCTGACATACCTTTATCATACCTGTCCCTACATATTTTGTTTACATACTTAACAGTTTTTTTTATTATGGCAAAAGATATATGACACAAAATTTGCCATTTTAACTGTTCTTAAGTGTACAATTTAGTGGCATTAATTATAGTCACAGTGCTGTATAACCATCACAACTAGTAGTTTCTACCATGTTTTCATCTTTCCAAACAGAGACTCTGTAGGCAGTAAGCCCCAGTAACTCCCCATTCTCCTCTCTCCCTGATTGCTAATCTACTACCAGTCGGCCGATTCTAGGTAAATGTAATCATTCAATATTTGTCCATTTGTGCCTGGCTTATTCACTTAGCATAACGTTCTCAACTTTCATCCATGTTGTAGCCTCTGTCAGCCCTCATCCCTTTCAAAGGCTGAGTAATATTGCGCTGCCTGTATGTACTGCATTTTGCTTACCCACTTATCTGTTGATGGACATGGGTTGTTTCTGCCTCTTGACTATTGTGAAGAACGCTGCAGTGAGCATACATGCAGATATCTGTGAGTCCCTGATTGCAGCTCTCTTGGGTGTACACCTAGGAGTGCAATTGCTGGGTAATTCTATATTTACCTTTTCGAGGAACCACAGAACTGTTTCCACGGCAGCCATACCAGGTTACATCCTTACCAACAATTTGCAAATGTCCCGATGTCTCCACATCCTCACCCACACTTGTTACTTTCCATCTTCTGTATTACTGCCTTTCTAGTAGGTGTGTTCCCTCTATCTTACTTGTGGGCTGGAGGGATTTTGAGGTTTACTTCTCCTTCCCTGGATATCCTTATTTTTTTGCCTAGATGACCAATTCCTTAATTAGAGATTCATTCCTTTGGTTTGGTATTTCTCACCTTCTATTAAAATGCTGAGAGCAGAAGCATCTTGAGTCTTTTTGGTTATTTGCAGCACAGGACAGTTCGTGTCCTGTGGGCAGTTATAAAGCAGCTGGGACTGCTTGCAGACACTTAGTAGGCGCTGACTGCCAGGAAACAAGCTCTTCTTCGGGCTCCCTGTGTCGTTCTGTCCACGTCACCATCATTCTCCTGGAGCCCAGGGTTTGCAGGGATGCTCCTTACATCCACCTACTTCACTCTCCCATATAATTAGGCAAAGTCCCAGAAGCCCTCCCTTTACAAACCACCAAGCCCATTGTTTCTGCTCCACAGCCTGCATTCTGGTTGATACCTTGAGCCACTTCACAGCTGAACAACTTCAATACCCTCAACTAGAGCTGCTTCCACTGTCCCCCCGGTCAACCCCACCAATGACAGTGACTCCATCCCTATGTGCTAGGTATTCAAAATGAAGTGATCCAAGGCACCTCCTTGTTGGCAGAAAGTTCTCTCAGTTTGATCCATGCTTATGGTCTTAGGAAGATCAACCCTACCTTCCCCGTTCTCTGACCTGAGGCCTCCTGTTCTCTCTCATGTTAGAGCCGGTGTGCGCAGAGCATTTACAAAGCACCAGGCACTGCTGTGGCCACCTGGCCCCTGCCCCTTGCAGCCTTTGCTTCTGTAGATTTATAAATGCCTGAGAGAGCTGTTCATCTATAGCACCATGTGAACACTACTAGCCCCTTGAGCTGTGCAGCACCAAGGCCCAGAATGGGCTACCTTCTCTCACTTTCAAACTTTGGCGCAATGTTTCCCTTTGCCCCAGACTCCCTATTTCAAACCTTTTCACCTCCTGTTTTCCTGGTGCTCCTCCCTATTTGATGGCCTCCACCTGGGGGGGCATTTGAAACCCTTATGGAAACCCCCAACTGGATGCCCCCCCCCCCCACCGCTCTGTGCTCCAATGCTTACCCGATTATAGCGCTTTTCACACTATTTTGCTTTCGCTGGCCTGTCAGCCCTTCTAGAATGTGAGCTCCCCCAGGGCGAGAATTGAAGCCCCCCCACACTAGTGATTGACACTTAGTGGGTATTCTATAAATGTCTGATGAACCAGAGAATGGAATGGCCAGTCATCTACCAGTCTTATGTAAGGTCTTCCTGGAAGTTCATTTTACCCCACGTTATTTCCCTCAAATCTGTTCCTTCTGTCATCAAATGCTTACTAGGCTTTTCTTCTATGAGCCAGGCGCTGGTTTAGACCCTGGAACTATAGCAGAGACTAAGAAACAAGAACCACTGATGTTGCGGAGTTCGAACTGTAGTTAGGGAGTGGGAGAGGGTATGTGGAGATGCAGAAAAGAAACGAACGAGGAAAATATACAGCATGACTAACAGATCCATCGGCAATAACACATACATCTAAAAATTCAAATAGAGCTCTGAGACAGAATATGAAGTTGGAGGGAGGGAAAATATCGGGGTGTGAGGCTCTGTGGTGGAACATAGGGGATCAGAACAGGAGGTGTGGGGCATCAGAAGAGACTGGGCGCTCTCCCTGGGGATGGAGGAGAGGGAGGCCAGGGAAATGAACAAGAGGCCAGGTACTGAAGACAGTATCGAAGTCTGGCCCTGGCTCTAGCATTTAGGGGGCAGAAAGAAAGGGGGAGACCTATGGGAGAAGGACCATGGGGTTGTTACCATGGGACTCAGGAAGCTAGCTGGGAAGAAGCTGCTCCTCCGGAATGTGGTTACTCCACGATAACTCTGACCTACTGCTTTCCTGCTGCAGAAGGAAAAGAACATGTGGTATAACTTTTCATTGGTAAGGGTAGTAGTGTGGGAAGACTGTCTTCCATGAAATATGACATTCATAGTCGTTTAACTTGAACTATGGAATTAAAATTACTTATGTGGGGTGCCTCAGTCGGTTAAGCATCTGCCTTTGGCTCAGGTCGTGATCCCAGGGTCCTGGTGTCAAGTTCCGCATTGGGGCTCCCTGCTCAGCCGGAAGTCTACTTCTCCCTCTACCCCTCACCCCTGCTCATGATCTCTCTCTCTCTCATGCTCTCTCTCTCTCTCTCAAATAAATAAAAATCTTTAAAAAATAAAATAAATAAAATAAAATTTCTTATGTCAAAATAATCGCTTTCAGATGCTCTTCCAGAAAAGACTGTGAGCCATTTGAAAACAGGCCAGGGCTTTCCTTGTCTCCTTCCCAGACTCCAACACAAGGCCTAGGACAGGGTGGACTAACAGACAAGATAAGCCCGGAATGAGAAGAACAATTTGTTATTAGGACTTTCCTTAGAAATACCTTGCCTCTCTGTTTTCCTTTTATACTTGAGACTCTAATTTTCTAATTTATTATAATTTTTTATTATAAATGCATTTTCTTTGTATGTAGAATGCTCAGAAAATAGAGAAAATATGTAAATTTCTCCAGCTCACACAACCTGAAAAATTATTAACAGTAGTAATTCCTATTTCCCTGGTTCTTTCTCTTCCTTCCTAATGCAAATTCTCAAATCCCTAACCAATTATTGTCTGCTCCATCCTCTTATTTCTAGATTAGGAACCCAAGAAGGGTCCAGGGGATGATGCTCATAATTTAGTTTGGCCCATCATTTCTAGCTTTTGACCCATTTCCCTTCTACATCTGGCCATACTCAGTGATATCAGCTGCTTACAAAACTAAATGAGTGGACCCCGAACTCTTCTTTTTTTTTTTAGATTTATTTATTTATTTGAGAGAGAGAGAGAGAGTGAGTGGGGGGAAGGGCAGCTGGAGAGGGAGAGAGAGAATCTCAAGCAGACTCCATGCTGAGTGCAGAGTCTGATGCAGGGTTTGATCTGATGACCCTGAGATCATGACCTGAGTGGAAACCAAGAGTCAGTCGCTCAACCAACTGAGCCACCCAGGTGCCCCCCACCCTGCCCCTGGCTCTTTACATGACCACTCAGACTCCCCTCCCTAAGGACTTGGAGGTCTCTAGTCCTCTAAGTTGCCAAAGGATGCCCAGTGCAACTAACACTCTGAGGTTTCATGCAGATAATCAGGAAAGCAAGCTCCACCCCCACCCCCAGCCAGACCTTCTGACTGAGGGCCTAGCACACTAGCAAAGGACTTCTTGTCTTCTCACTGTGGCCCTCTCTCCCTTGGCCTAAGTCTTACAGCCAGAGAATGGGTCTTTAGAGGTCGCTTATTACCCCTTTGGTGCCTAAGTTCTGGGGCTTCTTCCATGAGAACATTGATCTGAATACAATCTGAATTTGCTCAGCCCATCCCACCCCAGCCCACCCCACTCCACCCCACCCCACCCCACCATGCTCAAACATCTTCAAATCCCAACAGCTGGACACACTGTATGCCAGACTTTGGCACCCAGCTATAAATACGAAGGAGGCAAGTGACAAATCATCATACCAAGATGATAATTTTAACATTTTAATGTTTTTCTTCCCTTCCAGTGTTTTTTTGCACATTGATTACAAACTTGGAACTATGTGGTGTAAGTGTGATATTGGCGCTTTTCTTTTTAAAATCTTAGGTACCAGCGCATTGAATTTATTATGCCTTTCAGTTATAGAGCATTTCATCGTTGAACATCAATCTAAGCAAGGTCCTTTTCTATTGTAATTATAAATTAGGAATAGTAATAATAATATTTATTATTCCCTTCTAATAAAGATGCTTCCGTACCAATTTCTATATACCCACCTGTTCTTGAAAAATATGCTGCATTGTTCCATATATGTTTTCTTTAATATTCATTTGTACTAAAATCTCATTCTGTTTTAACTTTTTTCATTCAACCCTTTGTATTTCAGATTTATTGATGTACACATAATCTCAATTTTGTCATTTCATAGCGTGCATTTACTACATTTTGCTCATTCCTTCCCCCGTGTTGAACACTTGGATTATTCTAACTTCTTGCTGCCACAATCAATATTATGACAAATGTCTTTTCCATGTTCCTGTAGGGACCTGTGTAAGAATGTCTCTGTGATATATGTCCAGGAGTGCGTGGAATTATTGGGTCCTGGGTTCTCACAGAGGAAACTTCTCTAGGTACTGCCGTACTGCTTTCCAGTGTTGCTCAAGTTCCCATATTCCCATAGACTAAGTGACATTTTGTATTATATACTCCTAATTTTTACTATTTTGAGGCTGTAAATCAGTTTCTCATTCTTATTCATATTTGTATTTGTCTCATTGCTCTGGTGTTTCAACACTTTTTCATCAAATTGTGTACCTTCTTCTTCTTTGGAATGTCAGCTTTGCCCATTTATCCTATCTTTGCACTTAACATTACACCTTGAATATTTTCTGATACTGTCCATGAACATTATTTATAATGTTATTATTTATAATATTATTTTTGTTATAAATAATATTATATAATGTTATTTATAATATTCCATAACATGCCATATCTTGGTTAATCATTGTTCTTTTATTAGACCTTTAAGTCATTTCCAATTTTTGCTAACTGTGATAAGCATCTCTGCACATAAAATTTTCTCTACATGTGAGATTATTTCCTTTGGACCGTGTCATGGAAAGATAATGACTGATTCAAAGAACATTTGAAGTTACTCAGTATTTATTGCCCAATCACTTCCCTAAAAGCTTACAGCATTTACAGTTCCATTTACAGTATATAAGAGTGCTTGTCTTACCATACACTCACGAATACTTTCCAAATCATCACCAACCTGAGACATAAAGTCTAGCTCATTTTTTTTTGCTTTAAAAAATTGTTCACTAGTGACACCTGAGCCTATTTAATGTAGATTAGAGATTTGCGTTTCTTCCTTTGTAAATTTGCTGTTTGTGCTCCTTGCCTAGTTTTTCCAGGCTATTTGTATTCTACTGTTGATTCACAAGAGCTCTTTATAAGAATAGTTTTTATGTCATTTTGCCTCCCGTGTGTATGGCATGTGGTGAAAGTTCTTATAAAAGGAACCGTGTTATGAAAAGATGGAAGTTGTTTGGGGCTTGTCTTCTGTGGGTGTCTAAGAACATTGGTTTGCAAGAGCACTGCTGGACATCTGTGAGAGTAAGAAAAACAGCTGTAGGCATGGGACGAGCAGAACCATGCAGCCTTGTTGCCCTGTCTCTGGTCTCCCCAGGAAGGACTGACGATTGCCTCTCCGCAGGGAGCTCCAGAGAATTCCGCCAGCTCTGAATCTCAGTTCATTTGCCTTACCGCTGCCCATGTTTGCATCTCACTGACTAAGGAATTTAGGAGACTCATTGAAAACAGAAGGCCCAGAGCCTTTGAGGTAAAGCTGGAATAATGAGGATTCAGTAAATTTGAACTTTAGGACAAAGGCTATCTAGGCAAAGGCAACTTTTCCTTAATTCTGGTTTTAATGTGAGTTACATGTTGTTCCATTTTACGCAGTCTCCAAATCAAATCTGTTCTACCATAAACCTATTTGTAATTCTTGAGTAGTTAATAACACAGTACCTTGTTCTGTGTCATGTCAAATCTTGCTGAAAGCCGGTGCATTAACCTCCGGAGAAGGATTGAAACTGTGACCAGGGCTCTCACTTGCAGTTAAGGCTGGACAACTGTAAGGCTAATTGTAGAACCGTGTAGCTCTCATGCTGCAAGGAGCACCGAAATCCTGCCTAATCGTATTTTACTTCAGGGGTAGCTTACCCTTTCTCCTGAGAGATGAGAGTACTCATTTAGCTTCTACCTGTTTGCCAAATGGCTGCGGAAGTTCTGTCTCATCTAAGTAACGCTTGACGCTTGATTTTTTGTCAAATCTTCAGCTTGGGTAAATGTCTGCTCAGTGCCAAGCCCTTCTTTCTTGGATGCAAAATGCAGGACCTATACACAAGAGCCTCTGGAAACTTCAAAAAGATCAATGTTTGCTGCTGGGCAGTAAGCCACTGGGCAATAATGAGTCATTTTCCCTATTGAGTGCATTTCTTTCTATTAGCCAAGGGAAGATATTCACATGCTCTAAAAAGCTAGATGAGATACTCATCTATCTTATTTTTTTTTTAAGATTTTATTATTTATTTGACAGAGACACAGAGAGAGAGAGAACACAAGCAGAAGGAGTGGGAGAGGGAGAAGCAGCCTCCCCACTGAGCAGGGAGCCTGATGCAGGGCTCGATCCCAGGACCCTGAGATCATGACCTGAGCCGAAGGCAGATGCTTAACGACTGAGCCACCCAGGCGCCCCTCATCTATCTTATTTATCTGAGTCTGATTCACACTCATCCTGTCCCTTTTATGCCATAGCTTCAAGTTCTTGATCCTATTACTGCATGTTTTCATAGATGGGGAGGAAGAGGCATTTCTTTAGAGTATTTTTAAGGGTGCCTGGGTGGCTGAGTCGGTTAAGAGTCTGCCTTCAGCTCAGGTCATGATCTCAGGGTCCTGGGATTGAGCCCCACATAGAGCTCCTTGCTCAGTGGGGAGTCTGCTTCTCCCTCTCACTGCTCCCTGCTCATGCACTCTTTTTCAAATAAATAAATAAATAAATAAATCTTTTAAAAAATAAAATATTTTAAACTATAGAGATATACAATAAAAATGCACAGATTTTAAATGTAGTTTGAGGAGTTTTGGCAAATGCATATATCTGCAGAACAACTACTTCTATCAAGATATAGAACATTTCCATCAGCCCAGAAACCTCCTTCCTGCCCTTTCTCATCTCAGGCCCTGCTCCCCTTCTGATTGTAATAAGCAGAAATTGATTTTCTTTGTTCTAGAACATCATATAAATAGAATTAATTACATAGTATAAATTCTTTTGTACCTGGTTTCTTCACTTTGCTTAGCAGTAGTCGTGTAAAAATACCATAATTTGTTTATCTAGTAAATTGTTGATGGACATTTGGGTCATTTCCAGGTTTTGCTTATGATATCATCTTTGTGGTGGTATGTTTTAATCAGCACATAAAAACCAACTAGAAAAGACTGATAAACAGAACTACCTCAAGATTACGAATTTCTATTGATCAAAAGTCACATTAAGAGAGGGAAATGCGGGGCAACTGGGTATCAGTTAAGCATCTGCCTTCGGCTCAGGTCATCACCCAGGGGTCCTGGGATCGAGCCCCCCGACGGGCTCCCTGCTCAGCGGAGAGTCTGCTTCTCCCTCTCCCTCTACCCCTCCTGTGCCCCTCCCGCACCCTCCTGCCCCCATGTAGTCTTGTGCACTCTCTCTCTCAATAAATAAATAAAATCTTCAACAACAAAAAAAAAGGGAAATGCAAGCTGCAGAGTGAGAGGAGATAGTTGCAATAATGCAAAGAACTACCACAAAAAACTGCTATGACTTATTTCATTTTTTCTGAGTAAATATCTAGGAACAGAATTCCTATGTCCTATATTAGGTCCACATAGGCTTTAAATGATGATGTTAGCTATATGATTTTTGTACATCTCCTTTATCATACTGAGGAAATTTTCTCCCTCCTTAGTGTTCTGAGAGTTTTTTTAAAAATTTATAAATTGGTGTTAAATTTTGTTAAATGTTCTTCTGTACCTGTCAAGCTGATAACGTGACTTTATTCCTTTATTCTAAGTAATGTGGTTAATCAACTAGGTCATTATGTAATATACTTGTATATATTGTTGAATATCATGTGCCAAAATTTTATTAATACATTTTTAATCTGTGTTCAGGAGAAATATTGGGCTGTAGTTTCCTTGTAATGGCTTTGTCAGGTTTTACAGACTGATACTAGCCCCATTTTCTTTGCAGGAAGGTTTTTCACTGTGAATTTAATTTCTATAATAGATACAAATCTATTTAGGTTGCCTTCTTGAATGAACTTTGGTAGTCAATGATTTTCAAGGAATGTGTTCATTTTATGTAAGTTGCCAAATTTATTGCCACAAAATCATTCATATTATTCCCATATTATCATTTTAATAAATGCACTATCAGTAGAAAGGGCCCACTCTAATCCCTGATACTGGTAATTTGTGAGTTTTTTCCAATTTTTTTTTCCTAGCTATCTTGGTCAATCTGGCTAGAGATTTATCTTTTTTTTTTTTTTAATCTTCTCCAAGACCCAGCTTTTGGTTTTTATTGACTTTTAAAATTGGTTTCTATTTTATTAGTCTTTCTTCTTATGCTTTTTATTTCATTATTTCTGCTTGTTTAATTTTAATTTTTTCCTCTTTTAGATTCTAGAGTGGAAGCTTAGGTCATTGATTTGAGACCTTCTTCCCCTTCTAATATTAGTGTTTAGGGCTATTTCCCTCTAAACACTGCTTTAGCTTCATCCCACTATGTTTGATATAACATGTTTTCATTTCTACTCACTTCAAAATAATTTCTAATTCTCCATGTGATTTTTTTTGATGCATGGATTATTTAGAAATATGTTGTTTAGTGTCCGAATATTTAATGAATTTCCACATATCTTTCTGTTACTGATTTATAATTTAATTCTATTGTGATCAGATAACATATTTTATATCATTTAGAACTTTTCAATATTCTCTCAACCAGTATATGGCCTAACTTAGTAAATGCCCCAGGTAAATTTGCAAAAATATATTTATTTTACTGCTGCTAGGTAGAGTGTTCTACCGATATCAGTTGGGTCAAGTTGGTCAATTGACTTCTTCAGGTCTTCTATCCTTCTGTGTACATGTTTCATCAACAGTTGAGAAAAAGATTAAAATATTCTATATAATTCTAGATGTGTCTATTTCTCCTTTCACTTCTAACAGTTTTGCTTTGTCTATTTTAAATTTTTGTTATTAAGTTCATAAAGATTTTTGATTACTGTTGGGAGAGAAGTGACCAGGGATTGCTTGCATTTCTGTGCATTTTCTCAACAGAGGAGAATTAGTAACAGTTTATTGGTTTTTGTTGTTCTTATTTTATTTTTTCCCCTAGCTGTCTTGTTCAGGTTTCCAAGCAAATAGACCTGGAAGATAGAAATGTTCTTCAGAGAAGAGACCAAATTGGTTTCCTGATCAAGATAATAGAGATTTTGTCTCTAAGACAAAGGTTGGACATATTTCTTGCAGCCCCTTTAGAAGATCAGAATTTCCTAAACTTGGAGTTATTTAGTTGCAACACAAACCCACAGTGTGAGTAGCTTCCAACTGGGCCATTCCACATTGGTTTTATTTTGCTTTCATTTTTTTAAAGGTATTTCTGCTGGGTATAGAATTTTATGTTGGTAGTTCTCCCCTTCCAGATGTTAAAAATATTTCTATACTACTTTTTGCTTGTATTATTTCTGAGCCTGCTGTCACTCTCAACTTTGCTCTGTGTACAAAATGTTTCTTTTCTGCTCTCGTGGTTGCTTTAAATTTTTTTTTCCTCATTAACATTAGCTTTAAATTAACACTGGTTGATTATGATCTGCCACGGTATAATTTCTTTTGTTTCTTCTGCTTGAATTCTTTGAGCTTCTTGGAAAATTTGGGGCCATTATTTCTTCAAATATTTGTTCTTCCTCAACTCCTTCTCCTTGCAGGATTCTGATTACCTGTGTGATAGGCTACTTAAAGTTGTCCCACAACTCACTGATACTGCTCTTATTTTGTGTGTTTTGTTCTGTGCATTTGATTTTGAATTGTTTCTATTGCTGTGTCTTCAAGTTCACTAATATTTTCTTCTACAGGTAGAAGCTGTTACTAACTCTGACCATGTGTTTTTTTTTTAATCTCAGATTATATAGTTTTTATTTATAGAACTTCAACTTGAGTCTTTTAAACATATTTCCCAAGTCTCTTCTTATTATGTGCATGTTTTCCTCTACCTTCTTGAACATATACTTTATGTTTACACTAGCTTTTATAATATCATTCTCTACTCATTTTACCACCGATGTCTGCGTTAGTTTGCTTGGGCTGCCTTAACAAAGTACCACAAAATAAGTGACTTAAACAATAGAAATGTATTATCTCACAGCTCTAAAAGCTAGAAGCCTAAAATCAAGGTGTCAGCAGGATTAGTTCCTTTTTGAGGACTATGAAGGAAAAATCTGTTCCAGGACTCTGTTCTTGGCTTGAAGACGGTAATCATCTGTGTTTCTTCACATCATCTTCCTTCATGTCTTCAAATTTTCCTTTTTATAAGAGCACCAGTCATATTGGGTTAGAAACCACCCTAATAACCTCATCTTACCTAATTATATCTGCAATGATCCTGTGTCCAAACAGCCTCACATTCTGAGGTACTGAGGGTTAGGACTTCAACATATGAATTTGGGCAGGGGGACACAATTCAACTAATAACAATATGATTTCTGGATCTTTTCTATTGATTTATTTTTGTCCTTGTTATAGGCTAAACTTCCTGCTTTTTTGCATGCTTATTAACTTTTGGTTGGATGTCAGATGTTTAAATTTAACATTATGATTTGCTGGAGAATTATGAATTCCCTTAAATAATGTGGGGATTTGTTCAGTGATACACTTAAGTTACTTGGAAATAATTTGATCTTTGTTTATGTTTTCTTTTAACCATTTTTAGATAAGTTCAGAACAAGTTTTATTCTGGTTCTTATTTGGCCAGAACCAGAATAAAACTTTGATGATCCAGGTGTTAAGAAGTCTTTCCACTCTGGCTAGTGGGAAACAAACTATTTTTGGCCCTATGTGATCACCGGGGACGGGTCCCATCTGATCCTTCCAGCTCTTTGTTCCTGGCCTCATGTAGATCTCTCATGCATGCACTGGCCAGTACCCAGCTGAAGATTCAAAGGGAATCCTCTGCAGATTTCCAGAGAGCTCTTTCTCTCTCCCTCTCTATAAACAGACACATAGATATAGATATATAAATATATAGATATCTCCTCTCCATTACTCCTCCCTATGAGTTCTAGCCACTTTGAACTTTCCAAACTCTGTCTCTTTGTCTCTTCAACTTAGGGATTCTGCTGGGGCCCTCCCTGCATTACACCCTATGAATGATCTCAAGGCAGTAAACTGGAGCAATCTCGAGTCTCATTTTGTTTCGTGTCCTTCTCCCACAGGTAACTTTCCTGTGCTGCCCATTATCCAATATCTGGAAACATTATTTCCTATATTTTTCCCCTTTTAATGTTTTTCTAAGATTAATCTGGTCTCTCTTACTCCACTATAGTGAAAGTAGAAGTCTTCAAATTTGATTTTATATTTTCGTCCCACACTTATTGAGTGGCTACTACATGCCAAGTGCTGCTATACATGCAGGGGATGCATCAGTGAACAAGAGCAGATAAAACTCCCAAAGAGCATATAATGTGGAAAAATCAAGCCATAGAAACAAACACATCAACAAGTCGATGTGCTACAAAGCAAATCAAGGCAAGAAAGGTTATAGGGAGTGCCGGTGGTGGAAAAGGATTGTAATTTAAAATAGAGTGAACAGAGGAGACACCACTGAAAGGGAATCATCACAGCAAAGATCTCAGGAGGCAGATAACCAGTCATGGAGCTATTTGGAGGGTACACTTGGACTGAAGGAAGAGGAAGTGCAGAGGCCCTGAGGCAGGAGCATGCCGGAAGTGCATGAACAATGACAAGGAGGTGGATGTGGCAAGGGTGGACAATGAAGGAGCAGCAGCAGGGGCGGAGGTCAGAGTGGTTATGGCTGGAGGTGGGGAGGCTGCTCTTTAAGATCTTGAAGCTCACTATCAGTCTTTTGGTTTTTGTTATGAATTATACACAGAAGTGAAAAGTTACCATTTCTCCTTTAGTAGGATCTGCTTAACTATTGTATTAAGAATACAAAGTGAAAGTGCCAGGGAAGATGTTAGGAAGCTTTTCAAATAATCCAGGCAAAATATGATGGTGATTAGACCCAAAGGAGTTGCAGAGGGGGTGGTGGAAAGTAACTAGATTTGGGGTATATTCTGATGGAAGAGTTGGCAGAAATTGTTATTATTAGGTTATAGACTCAAGCAGTCTCCCCTCCCTCTCAGAAGGCTCAACCTTACCTTGAATTATTACAAAGAGAAGAATTATAAGGCCGTACTCTTCATGTTATTTTACCCTGCTAGCTTAAAACCCTCTGGGATTGTCCAGAGACTTCCTTCAGAGACAGTGACAGAAGCAGCCTTGAATGTACTTATCCTAGCAGCATAAATCTGTCATTGGCTTCATTTTCATCACACACAAATCCCAGTAAGTCTGTTTGGTAGGGCTTTTGACTACCTGGAACAGTAGGAGGATTATTTTTTAAATCAAGGTGCAAATGAAGATGAATTTATATTTTCTTCCAAATTTTACCTTGAGTATTCATTATAAACACCTAGGTAGTATTTTAAAACTGTCAACAAAATATGTCCTTAAAAGCTATCCACATATTCTATCTTTGGGGGACCTTTCTGATTTTTTTGAACTTACCTGCATTTGAGAGTATTTGGTGGGGGTTTCAAAATGATTAGCGTGCTGCCTCTGGTTTTGCTGTTTAAATTGAATATGGCTAAGTTGAATATTTCTGGAGGTGCAATCCACTCATTTTATTTAATGGACATTTATTGAACAACTACTATATCCCAGTCCCTGTGCTATGTGCTCCGAACTAGGGCTGTTTCTTTTCCATAGTTTGCAAAGTCCTAGTCTTCAAGGAATTTATGAATGTATATGCAATTGTAACATACAATGTGGTGAAATTAGAAATGCTGGCAGGACCCTGTTTAGTGAGAAAATGGAGGACTTCTTCTATCAGTTCTGGGGGTGAGTTTCCTAGTTGAGGAGCTGGTAGTACAGGGAGGAAGGAGTGAAGAGTGAGTGGATGTTTCCTGCAGCAGCAGCAAAGACATAACGGCTGTAAAGCGAGAGAAATCACAGTGCACTGGGCATTTGCAAACACTTCAGAAAGATTGGAGCTTTCCGTTAGGATACTCAGCAGTGATGCTGAGGAGTCCAGCACAGGGCAGATTGTGAAACTCCAGTGCTAAGGAGTTTGCATTTTAATTGTGGAGCAATGGAAAGCATTGAACATCTCTTTTAGCAGGAGAGTGGTATTGCACTGTGAAAGGTCACTCTGGCTGTGCTGTGGAGAATGGACTAGAATCCTGTAAGATCAAAGCATGGAGACCTGTCCATATGCGGCTGTGGTAGTCTGGAAAAATGATGCCCCCAGCCTGAATAAGGCACTGCCAGAAGCAGAATTTAAAAAATAACAAGAGAAAATCTAAAGAATACATGTGGTGAGGTGTGGTGTATGGGAAAGGAAAGAGTGGAGAAGAATCCAAGACTTAAATACTAGGTAAAACTATAGTAACGTTGATTAAGATATTGGGCATAGAGAGAGAACTAGATTTGGATTGTCTGTAATGAATTCAGATTGGAACAAACAAGAGTTTGAGGTGGCTGGGGTTATCCACTTGAAGATGTCTGCAGGTAATTAGACATGTGGAGCTCAGGAGAACCATTGGAGCTTGAAGTATATTTGAAAGTTATAGCATACAGGGGCGCCCGGGGGGCTCAGTTGGTTAAGCGGCTGCCTTGGGCTCAGGTCATGATCTCAGAGTCCTGGGATCAACTAACCCTGCCTTGTAGGGGGGGGGTCCCTGCTCAGCAGGGAGTCTGCTTCTCCCTCCTCCCCACTCCCCTGCTCGTGCTCTCTCTCTCAAATACATAAATAAAATCTGAAAAAAAAAAAAAAAAAAAGAGAAAGTTCTAGCACACAGATGGTTGTTGGAGTTCGGTGGTAAAAGAGATCACAGGAGGAGGGAGTCTAGAAGATTGAGAGTGGGACCTGAGAAGGGCTGACATATTAAGGACCTGCCAAAGAAAGAAGAGCCAGCAAAGGCGACTGTGTTGTAGCAGCAAATGAGGTAGGAAGAAATCCAGACAACAAGGCATCAGGAGAATGAGGAGCTGGGGAAGTTGAAGCCTTTCCGGAAGTCGGGGGTAGGTCAGTGTTAAAGCCAATGTTAAGCCATGATGAACAGTCAGGTAAGACGCAGCCAGAGCAGCCCATAGCAGAAGGAAGGCATCCACGGTTCTCAGCAAGAGCTGCGTCAGTGAAGCACTGAGGGTGAAAGCCACACTACAGGGCGGACAGGAGACCGCACACGGAGGGAGTGGGTGGAGGCAGTGGTGGAAAATAGGGCTCAGATCCAAGCCTGAAGTGGGATGTGAGGGCCAGGGAAAGCTTTTCTTGTTGCAGCTGGTTCTTCAGAAGGGAGAGAAGTGAATTTGTTTAAAGGCTGATTAGGAGGGTCGATATAAAATGAGCAACGGCACCTAATGAAGAGAGGTGCTTCTAGGGGAGGCAGGAATTGTTGGTCTCCAAAACATCTGTGGAAGGAGTAGCCACATGGAAGAGAAAGGTACTTCTGGAAAGATCAGCATGGAGACCTGTTACGGATTGAATTGTGTCTCCCTAAAATTCGTAAGTTGAAGTCCTAGCCCCAAGTACCTCCAAATGTGACATTACTTGGAAATAGGTCCTTGCAGATGTGATTAGTTATGATGAGGTCATACTGGACATGGTGGACCTCTAATCCAATATGTCTGATGTCCTTACAGGAAGAAATTTTGGCAGAGACACGCACGTACAGGGAGGATGCCATGGGAAGATGAAGGCAGAAATCACGGGGAGGCTGCAGACGCTGTCAAACCACCGGGCGTTAGGGGAGAAGCCTGGAAAGGTTCTTCACTAGCACCTTCAGAAGGAGCCCACCCTTGATCTTGGACTTCTGGCCTCCAGCCCTGTGAGACAACACATTTCTGTTATTCAAGCCATCTAGTTTGTGCTACTTTGTTACAGCCGTGCTAGCTGACTAACGGGTACCAGCCATGCTAAGTTTATATGTGACAGAAGTCAAGGGGTTCTGACTTGGTGGTTGTTCCTTGCACTATGACTTTGGACTCAAGGTCATCTTTGGGGAGTCCATGTGGGAGGTGGCATGGGGTGCTTGGAGACTTGTGGAGAAGACCTGAAATAGCCACTCTGAACAATGGAAGGCAGCAATCTAAAAGGAGATATAAGGTGACAGGACAGTACTCAGACCCCAGCTGAGTTTGGATCTCTGTCATTTCCAGTGTTTTTTTTAAAAATAGCTCAGCCCCATGTGATTATTTGGGGAATATATTTTCTACCACGGAAGTCAAAGCTAACTATCTTTCTCTGCCCTGCCTGCCTTTTCCTGGGCCCTAAGTCCTCAGCAAAGGTACAAAGTAATAAAACTATTTTATTCATAGGAAAGGTCATTAAAATTACTGAGCAGGCTGCTTGCCCGTGTGACTCACATTCTTCTACCACCAAGAACTAATCCCCGGGGTTTAGCCGATAAAACCCATGACTAAAAAATGTTTTTGTCTTTCATCATCACCTTTCTCAGTGATTTGGTGGCTCTGAGCCATACTCTGTAGCTGAAATGTCTCCTCAAGGCATTTTTCTTCACCCTTACATTCAAGATGTCTTTAGAAGCTTGTATTCTCTTCCCGTGAATATGAATCAGGCCTCCTCAGGGTCTGTAACGAACCAGTCTGGAGGAAGTGCAGTAACATGGCTGATGGAGGAAACGTGTCCACGGAAGACCTTGCGATGGTACATTTTTGTTTTCCACATGAAGCATCGATTTCTTGAGGTAAAATATGGCAACTTGCGTGAATCACGTGAAACTCATGTGAAATACAACAGAGAAGATGAGACTTGGATTTTTATGAAATTTGTATTAGTCCCACTGCTACGGAAGCCAGTTGTATTTTAGATCCTATCCTCTGAGTAAGCAGCTAAATTCAAAGCCTGCCAGAGGAGGTGAGGAGTTTCTAAGAGATAAGGCAGGAGCAGAATTGCAACTTCTGGGCAAGATTCATTAGGAAAATGGAGAAGAATGGAGCCTGGACAGCTCCAGGAGGAGAAAGAACTAGAGGAATGGTCAGAGCAGGACACAAGCAGTTGTGGGCTAACAGTCTGGGTTGGCCTCAGAAAGTTCCATAGGTTGCCTATGACACCGCCCCCATGAGTACCCTCCCCACCCTGAAGAAGTCAACAGCCCAGACCCTGCCTGTGAAACCTGGCTGCCTGAGCTCCAAGCTCCTTAGGAAGCCCTCCAATTTGGAAGGCACTTCGAGATAGATTTGGAGTCAAATTTACCTCAACTCCTGCAGAAGTAGTTCTGAGTCCAGAGCAGGATTTACTCCCAGCTGCCCTATGTCAAAGGTTTCCTTTTAGGGGGAGAAGGGGAAGTGGTAATCTTGATTCTCACTCTGTAGCAGGGACCTCTGTGCTTATACGTATGCCTCAAACCCAGAGCATTCCACCTTATTCAACTGCACTCTCACTAAACTCTAGTTGGACATTAACGATGAGACCTCAGAGTCACAAAGGTGAAAACCTGGAATAATAAAGCTGCAGCAAAATTTGGAGATGATGTACCCAATCTCCTCCACCCCACTCCCTCTCTCCATATACACGACCCCCAACACGATTGCCATCATTATTTCATTGAAATGAAAATACCAACTGAAACCCAGGGCTTAAATAACTTGACCATATGGTTTATTAGTGGTGAAACAGGTATTAAGCCTGAATACTTTGATTCTGTATTCAGAGATCTTTCTCCTGCACCCCTCAAAAGGGCCCTGAGCCTAAAGACCACCCATCAGAAAGAAGGGCCCACTGGAGTAGACTCAGTAAACCCTGATAACACAAAAGCAGCTCTGATCTGCATATTAAGAGGCATAAGAAAATGATTCATAATGGCCTCTTCTAATCTAGTCAATTTCTATTAAGAAGTATTTAATACGATGGATATCATTTTATCTATACTTCATAATTTATTTCAAAGCCCTCTCTTCCACTAGATTTCATTTAATTCTTCCCCTCCAAAAAAAAAAAAAATTGTAAGAGAGAAAGAAAAGTTTGGTATGATGATCTCCCTTCAGAGATGAGAAAAATCAAGGTCAGAGGAGAGTGATAGACCCAAGTTCACAAGGTTAATAATAATCATTAGCACTGTGACTGGATCAGAGCCTTTTGCCAATTTCTAGCCAATTGTTAAGTTCCCACTATGTGTCAGGACCTATACCAGAGCCAGAGGCATTTGATATGTAGCTAGAAGACGCTGGATTTCGAGGACCTGGAAGCCTGGTGGGTAGTTAGATAAGCAAACAAGTGAATTATGTTCAGTGAAAAGAAAATTATTAACTTGTGTCTACCAAAGAAGTCATCTAATAACTAGTATGAGCCTCCCTTCCCTCGTCTGCAATAATAACTCCTTTGCAGGATTGTGCAGAAGAGATGTAATGCTATTTTAAAATTTCATTTTACTGAATACAATATTACAAGGCAGCTCAGAGAGCAAGCACAAGATGCTAACATTTGGGGGCGGAGAGGGAGAGTTCTGGACAAAACAGAAATTTGTTTCCCTGAACTTAGAAGAACCGACTGCCCACGGATTCCTATAATGCCTCTAAGCCCCTGTAATCTTTAGGGGTAGGGACCAAAGCCTGCAGAGTGCCTCCACACAGTATAATAGATCTTGGAGAGATCTATTCTAATTTGAAATTTGCTCACATGCTGAATGAATAAGAATAAATTGCTTACTTTCTCTGATTCTGGGCCCCTGGAGGGTAGAAAAGCATAATTATCCCAACAAGTAACATGGCATTATAAGTCAATGATGGGATGGCATCTTCCTGGCAGCTAGACTGTAATCGTGTGAATTCAGACCTTGAGTTTGCCAAGGTGCTTGTTACTGCACGGTTACCGTGGGCTTATTATATTCTTTTGGTCTTGAAAATGGCTGTCTCTGCAGCTGAGTTCGTTAGGTAAACAGCTGCGGTAATTGATAGTGTGAATACCATTTCATTTCCTGCTGCTTTAAAATAATTTGCTCTGAGCTGGAGTAAAATGACCAGTTCTGCCATTGTGAGTTCTGGCCAGTTTTCCTTGAGGAGCCTGTCTTAGCCTGAGTGTCTGCAAGATGTGTTTTTCCCTTAAAGAGCGCAGAATATGGGAGGAGCCTATTAGCTCCTCTCTTTCTCATGGCAGGGCTGGAGATCAAGGTCAGATCTCATTGGGCTCTGAAGAGTTTTACAGAGAGCTCCCCTGTCCTCCCTGGAAAGCCTTGGCGATGCCGGAAGGATCAGTGGATTATTGACCAGAAAGAAGAAAAATAAACTATTTTACTGCTATCACTCCTAAGCCTGAGATTTCTAAATGTGGGAGGAAAGGTGTCACGGTTTTGTGGAGCTTAAAGCATATTCAATTTGGGGGATGATGTTCTTTGAGGAAAAGAAAGGGATATGAAATCTTACTTAATGGAAAGAAAGACTTTTTCCCCAAGTTAATTCATAAGTTTGAAGCAATTCCAATAAAAATCTCAGAAGGACTTGTTTAACTTGACAAAATTATTCTATGGTGTATCAAAAGAAAATATAAAATAGTAGTCAAAGTTTATATAATCAAAATAGTAAGATGTGACTTACACCTGCAGCACATAAAATATACTACCAAGTAGTGGTGGGCCTAGAACAGACACACTTATCAGTGGAAACGAACAACCCAAATGAAAAGAAACCCAAATTCATATGGGAAATGCCGTGCAAAATAACATTATTTTATATCACAAATGGCTATCAACAACTTTTGCCTTCTTGGGTGAATAGATTGGGAAGGACAGCAACATAGCAAGTGTAATTCATATCAGTGGGTAACAAAATAGCTATGATTAACTGTTGAATAGCACAGAATGCCTGGAATGGAACTCTGAGAGTTCCATTTTTTCCTACTGTTTTTTTTTTCCCCCTTTATTGCAGTGAAAGGGGCATTTTAATAATGATACTAAAGGCAAGTTACATAAATGGAAAGGTTGCTTGGTCTACAAAAAAAAAAAAAAGGAAACATCTGAATTTCCATTAAAAAATAATTAAAAAGTACATGTTAAACTAGGGAAAATATTTATAATGTATATTATAAAGAATTCATGTCCCTAGTACACAAAGAGTCTAACAAAACTAAAAGGGAAAGATAAATACTCCGATGTCTTAAATGGACAACCTCAAGAGGTAGTCACGTACAACACACAAAAATACAGAAGCACCAATAGTCACATAAACAAGTGTGTTAATGTCACAAAGTTATATCAAGGAAAACTACAGTGACATTTTTGCTTATGGAATTGGCAAGCTTAAAATATAACTTTTAATAATCACTGTTGAGGAAGCAGCAAAATGCACATCTGATAGAAACATAAATTGGTACATTTATGGATAGCAAAATATTGGAAATTGGGAAAATGTTGATACCTTTTAACCTAGCGAGTTCTCTGCTTGGCATTTATCCTGTGGAAATTATTATAGATATTGACAAAGATTGACATGTAAGCATTTTATACATTGTATTCATAATTTAGAAACAATAAAGACTATAATATGGGACTGGCTGTGTAGCAGGAGCATACAATGCAAAACTGTGCATCTTTTGAAAAGCACAGTGGAGAAGGATATTTAATGATATGGAAAATACTCTTTAGTAAATTACTTGGAAAAAAGTTTACTTGCCTACACAGTAACAATGATTTTTCACTTGGTGGTAAGATTGCTGTGATTTCTTTTCCCCTCTTTTTTATGCTTTCTTATACTTTCTAAAATTTCAACAATGAACATTTGATGAGTTGTAAATTTAGAGGCCATGATATTCTTATTTCCTCTCTAGAATCCTAACAGAAAAATCCAAAGCATGTTATAGTATGAACTTCGAGTGACCATCTATTCATTTCATTATGGTGCCAGTGGGGATTTGTGCCTGCTTACAGCGATTCCCTATTCTTCCTGTAGAAAACCACCTCTGCCATACTTGCGCTCAGTTCCCAGGACTACAGGGTACTTCCGGTAGAGACTATTCCAATCGTACCTTCTAGGGTAGACGTAGGCCTATGACCTAGGCCTGGACCATCAGAGCATCCCTTCTTCTGGCCAGGTGGTTGGATCATGGAGAAGCAGGTGACATAAGTCAGTCCATCAGATCCTATTGGGATAGTCCCAGAGTTTTTGCCTGCATGGCCAGAAAGAAGGTATTCTTTTTTTTTTTGTGCCATTGGACTTTAGATCCAGGAACTGTCTCCAGCAGCCATTCCCCAACCAAAAAAAAATTTAGTTAAGGGAGAAAATAATTTAAAAAACAGTACCTCTAACCACTTTGGGCTGGTTTTGAGTTGGCCTCTATCAACTTGCAAATGAAAGAGACCTAATCAACACAGAGCTCAAAGAGCTCACAATCACTCAGAAATGCACCAGGGAAACTTAAGGACTGGGATCAAGTGTCCGAAGTCAGAACAACTCACCTTTTCCTCTTCTGAGCTGAAACATCCAACCTAGCTAAAGGGACTCAACAGCTTTCCTGAACTGTCTCCACTTAACCAGTTCTCATATAAATAAGGGGTACTTACAAAAATTACCAGAGACTTCCAAAGCTCCCTATGCCACTGCTTGGAAAGCACATACTTCATTCAGATAAACCTCCAGGGATGGGGCCAATGGCTTGCTGAAAATGGATAACTTGCAATGTTTCTTGCTAATCACATCTATAACCTAGACCAGTGCTTTCTGAATTGTAATGCATTACTAGTAAGTGTTCTACCAGGAAAGTAAAACCACATTGAGTAATAAAGAGTAAGGGGTTGACTACAGGAATTGAACCTATTATAATTGTGGGATGAGCTGGGAAGTAAGGTCCGGTAAGTGGAACCAGAGAATTAGAGAGGTCACTATGGAAACTTCCTGAAGCTTCGGCATGCGTGAACGAGTCGGAGCTTTCAGGGAAATCTCGGAAGCCAGTGGGAGGAAGGGATGCTGAAGTCTATGGAAGGCTGTTGTTGCTGGGTCTGGAGGTGGACTTGGAGTTCCTTTCATTAGCAGGGCTGACAGTGGAGAGAAGAGCTGGAGATGGAGGTGGAGAGAGCAAGGAAAAGCGGGGACCTAGCCGCGTGTCTGTGGGGAGAGTGGCAGCCAGGAGGGCCCTCGGAGCAGGATGCACCCTAATTTGGGGCCATTTTATCCAAACTGACACTGTTATAAAACCACCACAGATGTGTATACAATCCATCTAGGGAATCTGTTAAAAATGTAGATTCCGAGGCAGGTGCTCTGGGTGACAGGTGCTCCTGGCCCAGACTGCACTTTGAATAGCAGGCCTTGGTCCCTTGGATGAAAATGAAAAAAAAAAGACACAATAATGAGGGTCAGTATGAGGGAGGCTGCTCTTACCAGCTTCACTTTATTTCTTTTTAAAATAATAAATAGCACCTAAGCAGCCCTCACGAGAAAGCAGAAAATTGGCTCGCTTGTGATGATCAAAGGACCATTTTTAAAACTTTCTTAATCTTTGGCTTAGTAGTACATTAAAGGAGACTAAGGAGACCCCTGGTGCCTACTTGAGACTGGATATTTGGGCTTCTCTTTGATCCGAATGGCCCTTCGCCACCTGGCATTTCACGCATCCCCAGTAGGGTGCTGGTCTCCATCTTTCCTCCTTGGATCAAGAGCAAAAAGGCCAAATTCAGAAACCTCCTGTTAGCACAGAAAGGAGATATTTTTTGTGCATTTCATCAACTTGCTTCTTTATGAAGAGCTGTCCCAGATTTTGATTTGTGGAGCCCATGACCAAGTAACAAATTAGGGCACAGAGATCTCATTATATAAGAGATGAGTTATGGGAGCAATAAGCACGTGTAAATAGCATTTCCATATTTAATGATCATTTTATTCTATGGCAATTTTGCATTAAATATTCAGAAATTATGTTCTCTTTACTCATGTAAAAGCCTTTTGTCAAGTGCATTATTATTCTGGGAAAAGAAACTCTATTATGCCATTATATGACACGTGATGAAATTTAAGCTCTCATTTCTATGTAAGTCACCTGGAAGTCCTCACCTCAGCCCGCCTTTTGGGGTCACCTTTTCTTGTAATAGTGAGATGGGGTGGCCGGAGCTTCGCTCCCCCACAAGGAAGAACCCTGGTTCCCAGTTTCTCCATCCCCCACCTGCCACAGGCCAAGGAGTTTCAAGGGCTTTTCTTTCTTCTTATCTCCTCTTGCTTCTGTGTTTTATTTCAGTTTCATTCCATTTCCCCTGAAGTTCACGTTCTCTGACTATTCATTTCACTCCTCTTTCACCCCACTAGCAATCCAAACGCAGAATGCTGACCCTGTTTGGTTTCGTGGTACTTTGCTTTCAAAACACCACTTGCAAAAGCCACTCGTGTTGAGAGAGATTTTTACTGATGAATTTGGTGGTGGAGTGAGCGAGCGTGAAGCTGTAAATGCACAAAGCCGCAGGTAACTTTAAACAGGGCATCAGCCAGGCTCCCCGAGCCCCAAAGCCAGTGGTCCTGTTTTCCACCTTCCCTATAGCATTCCCTCTTGTGCCCATTCTCCAGCAGGGCATCCCGTGCCTCGTGGCAACGTCCTGAAACTCACAGCTTCTCCCCTTTCCAAGGCAGCGCACCGTGCCTCCCTCTGGTTTGCCCTGACTATCCAGGCCACGATGGGTGCTCACTCACTCCAACCAAAAGGACCCACCAAGGTATCTCCCTACAAACACAAAAAATTTCTCCACCCCAGTAGAAAGGAATCCTGCCACCAGCTGATAGACCAACAATAGTTTTTTTTTGCAAGGTGGAGGGTGGTGGTTCTGCTACGTTCTCTCGGCAAAATCTTTGCAGCCCCCATAAGGGTATCTACTCCTCAAATTTTCACCCTGAAGTAATGTGTGGGGAGGGAGGAAAGAAACACATCGTTTATGTGGGGAATCTGAATAGTTGTTTGCGCTGATCCCCAAGAGAAAATGGTTTCTATACATCAAACAGTGTAAGTGCATCATCCATATTTTGTAGACCAGAAGCCCTGGTTGTATTTCACCCTAACAAACACTCGGGGGCTCGGAGGCAGAAGTCTCTCTGCACTGGGGCATTTGAAGTTCTTGCCCAAGACACTGATCCAGTATAGGGGCTCCTGGCTTTTCTGTCTCAGAGCCAGGCCACTGTTGCAGCAGACCGTTGGTGTATTCTTGCCCTGTTTCAACACCCTCCTTTCCAGTTTCTGCCACTCCCAAGACAAGCCCCAGACTGGGGTTGCAGGCAGTCTGCTTCAAGGGGGATCCTTTTTCAGTCCAGTGGGGATCCTTTTCCAGATCAGTCTGAAGCCTTCCACTATCAAAAAATAGTATTATTTCTTTAAGAAATTCTGTGACTATAGATATTGGGTTATACCTTATCATCCGAGCCATTTGCCGGTTAACTCCTGTCCTTGGAATATAACGAGGCATGCGTGTCCTCAAACAGCATCCTTTGCAAAGTTGGAAGACCGATTTCAGAGGAGTGTTCAAGTGTATAGCTCAGGGTTGGGACTAAGTTATAGCAAGTTAGGTGTTTCAGACACAAAACTGGAGGGGGCACCAAACGTTTCAGTGATCAAGATAAGTAACGCTTCTGATACATACTATTTAGTGCAGTATATTAAACAATCAAAATGAACCCAAAACTCCATGATGAACATAATACCAAAGTTTTAAATGAAGACAGGCTCAGTATCACTGGTTTTTTCCTTTGCCTCAGGCTCCACTAGGGTTAGGCACACAGCTGTGACTGATTCTGTTTTTATTTAAAATGTTGGTATTTTGTTGATCACGGATTTTTATTTTTGCTTCCATTTTGGCTTCTTCAAATATTGCATTTAAATAGTATTTATCTTGATTACAGAGTTTTTTGGTGTTCTAGCCGTGCACCCCTCGTCCTAATCCAGGCTCTAGCCTTACCTTCCTTTTGGGCAAAACTCAAGGGATAGCCCAGCCCAGGCCCTGCCCAGTTGAACTTCTGAGCCTTATGCTGGAATACTCTTTCCTTAAGGTTCGAGAGCAATAGTAATGTGTGGCATCGAGGCAAACCGAAACATTGGACATCCTGGTTCTCCCCAGAGGACCACTCTGCACGGTCTCGCACATGCTGATGTTACAAGTTCTCTCTCTCATCTCCCGGATGCTTTAGTAGCTGTCTTTCCATCACTAAGGCAAATGAAGGAACCTAGCTAATCAAAACGTGTTATTTCACGAAGAGGAATTTGACAAACAGTTTTTAAGTAAGCATTTCCTCTTTTCTCGCTAGGGCACGTTAATTTAGCAAAAGATTGTGCCTGGCTACTAGTGACAGGTGCTAGTAATACAAAGATCAGTACAACTCACACCTGGCCTTCAGGAGCTGATTCTCCCTCTCTGTGGTCCTCATCAGACCTTGCCAAGGTCTCACCCCAGACCCTAGGAAACTGAATCTCTGGGGGTGGTGCCTGGGCATCTGTACTATAGTAAGGTCCTTGGTGGATTCCGAAGCACAGCGAGGACTGAAATTCGCTCTTCTAGCTGAAGAGCAAACACAAATACTTGCCAAAGAATAAAGTGCACCATAACAAAAGGCAAAGTGGAATGGGAGAAAAGTGGAAGGAACATTAGTTCTGCCTGGAGGGGTCGGGAAGGTTCTCATAGAGGATGTGACATTCTAGTGAGACCTTGAAAGATGAAAAGAAATTGCTTGCTACCCCGTTAGACTATGAACACGGGAGAAGTGTTTATTTAGTTCTGGCGGAGGGAAGGGACTGCGGGAGTCACAGTCAGAAATGACCCACAGCTTGCTCAACAGGACACCAGTCCTACAGAATGCCTCTGTGAGTGTGTGTGTATGTGTGTGTGTGAGAGAGACAGAGAGAGAGAGAGAGAGAGAGAGAGAAAGAGAGAGATCGGGAGAGAGGGAGGGAAGGAGAGGGAGACAGGGCTGGCAGAGGGGATAGAATCTGTGGCCTGAGGTGTCTTGAAAAGGCTGCATATTTATTTCCCTTCTCAGAATTTCATGTTCTATATTGGCATTTTGAAGGTCTAAGGGGGCCCGCAGTAACGTTTTTGAGAGCAAATGGATTTAACATTCATTTGGGCAACAATACTTTTTTATTGTTTTGCTTTGTATTGTTACCATGGAATGCCTTAACATCCTAGACCTAACTAGTATACCATGAAACACACCTACGAAGGGGTTCCCTTCCCAGAGACCAGGGACTCCCGATTGCTTCTCTGCAGGGCAGTTGTTCCAGAATTAGACTCCACGGCAGCCACGATTTGACAAATAACAACAAAGAGAGACCAACCAAACTGCCGCCAGTAACTGTTGATATTTTTTATTTTTGCATTTTTTCTCATCATGGTCCATATAAATACATTTGAAAATTTGTAATCATAATATAGGTGATATTTCATGTTCTTCTTTTCTCAAATTTAACTGCAAATCTCTCTTCTTACTGTTCCATGGTTTTAATAGTTAATATTGTTACTGACTCACTAAGGAAATGGCATAGTTTATATCCCACTCCCCTTGGGTGACACAAAGGTTCATCCTAGTAGTTCTGCAATTATGAATAATTTTGCTGCAAAGAACAGGTAAAACTATATTTTCTTCTCTAGAATTATTTCTGTGGAATAAATTCCCTGCAGTGTGATAACACAGTTATGGGATCTGTGATATTATCCTAATGGAAATATTTGGTCTTGATGGAATTAGTAAGTTTGCATCTCTGAAGTGAAGCTAAGGAATGGATGAAAAAGAGTTGTCAAGCTGCCTTCTACACGATTTACTGAAATCAGACTTCTCAATGGGCGGACTCACAATACAGAAAGACCCCTCATACTCAGAGCGAACAGGGCCTTTACAACACTTTTTCTTTTTCTTTTTTAAAGATTTTATTTATTTATTTGACAGAGAGAGACAGCGAGAGAAGGAACACAAGCTGAGGGAGTGGGAGAGGGAGAAGGAGGTTTCCTGCGTAGCAGGGAGCCCGATGCAGGGCTCGATCCCAGGACCCTGGGATCATGACCCAAGCTGAAGGCAGAGGCCTAATGACTGAGCCACTCAGGCACCCCATACAACACTTTTTCTTTTACTATTGTGTCTATAGAGACAGAAAGGTGCATATTTGAAACATAATTTTCAGACAACCTGACAACCTCTGTTTTTGCTTTCTCCTGGTCTCTTTGACCACAGGAGCCCTTCTGTTCTTGGCAGGGAGGCACTTATAAGCTGCTCCCCACTCTCTGACTCTGGAACTGGAGATAAATGCCAATTTGGAATCCATCTTTTAAATAGGGAACTGCCTGTAGCTGAAAGGCTTTAGCATTCTTAGATCTACAGTTATGAATTCCAGATCTCAACACCCCAAAGAATTAAAAAAACAGAAAAAAATATATATTTCCTTGTGAAAATTCATCTCAACAAAGTATAGGTACATGCATCTGGCTACCATTACACTTTGAGCTTGGGTTGCCAGTAAGAAAATTTACAAGAACAACAATCTTTTCAGTGGTTTTTTTGATCCTCTGGAGTTGGTAAAAAGTGATGCATTCTGGCTTTTAATTCTGAAACTGAGCAGAAGGGTCATGACTCTACACTTTCCCCACTCTGGAATGCTGATTTTCCATAGTCTGAATCAATGTTTTAAAAGAGTTACTAGTTCATAATATAAGTTCATAAGTTCATAATATAAATATCCTTCTAGAAAAAATGTTTGCTCATCCATTTGGTTCCAATGATTGCATACCCCTTCCATTTAGGGATTCTGTGACAACTCAATTCTTTCCTGAAACTTCTGGTTGAATCAGGACTTTAGAGGTAGGATAAAAACTTCAGTGTGGTCCACTAGAGCTACAAGAATATCTCAACTCACGTGGCCACAAAGGGGACATTGAAGTAGAAGAGTACCATGTGTATTTCAAGAGTTTCAAGACACTTTTGTAGTCTTGTGGGCTTATCTGTTTTGTTTGTGTCTTTATCCTTCTGGAGAACCTTCTGATCAAAATGACACTACTGAACAGAAAACATGCACAGACTGAAGTAGAAAAGGAAGGAAAAACTCTAAACTGAGTATTTGAGGTGAATGAAAATATAACTTAATTAAAATAATTGGAAACATACTCTTTACAAAATATCAAATAGGACAACAACAAAACAAAGTTGGAAAAATGGAAGAGAAAATACAAACAATTTAGACAATCAAGTTAGGACATCAACATCCAACTAAAAATGCCTTCAAGAAAGGAATAAGAGAGGGGCGCCTGGGTGGCTCAGACAGTTGAGTGTCTGACTTGATCTCAGCTCAGGTCTTGATCTCAGGGTTGTGAGTTTGAGCCCTGGGAGTCTACTTTAAAAAAATAAAAATAAAAAAGAAAGGAATAACAATGTGGCTCAGTCGGTTAGGCATCTGCCTTCAACTCAGATCATGATCCCAGGGTCCTGAGATCGAGTCCCACATTGGGCTCCCTGCTCAGCAGAGAGCTTGCTTCTCCCTCTGCCTTCAGCTCCTGCTTGTGCTCTGTCTCTCTCTGACAAATAAATAAATAAAATCTTAAAAAAAAAAAAAAGAAAACAGAGAAAATGGACAAGTTATTAATGAAATATGGTAGATTTCTGAGAAATGAAGAAAATGAGTACCCAGCATAATTAAAGCAAGGATGGCAACACGAAGCTATATTTTTGCCAAATGTCAAAACATCACAGTGTAATGAAATGTCCCTAAATGTTCCAGGGATAAAAAGCAAAGGGTAAGGAGTCAGGAGGGCTTTAGACTTCTCAACACTACCATTATAAGCTTAGCCAATAGTGGAGCATCACCTTCTAAGTTGAAATGAGAAATCATTTTCAATCCAGAATTCCATACCTACCACGTGATCAGTAAAGTATGAGGAGGGAGTATAAAAGGAGTTTTAATTTCCCTCTCAGGCCCCTCATTTTAGAAAGCTGCAGGAAGATGTTTTTGGCAAAAGAGGCCAGTGGCTGGATGATCACTAAGAAAGCAGGACAGCTGTGCCCTCACTGGACTGATAGATTCTCAGTGATGGGTTCTGAGGCAGCAAGAACCCATGCTCCCTGAGCAAGATTTGTAACGTGTTTTCTCAATGTTGCCATTTTACCATGAGCACTGGTGGTACTAGCGTCCCCTGGGACTCCTAGAAATGAGAGCCATAGAACTTGAGAACCAGAGGGAACCTTCAAGATTTTGCTAGTCATCTTCCTTATTTTAAACCCAGCTTAGAGTAATGAAGTCCAGGAGGAAAACCCAACCACAGAGAACTGTTTGGTGGCAGAACCAAGGGAAAATCTGACTCTTGGACTCCCTCTGGTGCTCTGTTTCTGTTTAATGCCCTCTCTACTTTAAGGACTTTAAAGCTTTTTCTGACCCCATCCTGTCATCCCTTGCCTGTCTCCCATATCCCTAGATCCCTATACTTAGGAAAGTATTTACAAACCACATAATATAAATATCCTTCTAGAAAACAATTTTAAACTACATCTTGAAGAGGTGAAAAAATGTTTCAGTGATGGTTGAGCTATGATTACTAGTTGACCTGGGTCTATAGTTTCTTTTCCCATGGTGAGAACATGGGGCCTTCCTTAGAACAAAGCCCCAGGAAAGCCTTCTCCAAGCTCACACATATTTATCCAATTTGGAATTTGCTCCTAGAAACTAGCATAGCTTCATAAGAGGTGGGATGTTGAAATTTCTGACTTTCCATCAAGCTGCTAATTAAATTATTTTCATCATGATCCATGCTGGCAGCTTTTTTTATGGTGTAGAATCATAAGCAGGCAACTGAGCCAAAGCAGAATATAGTGGTCACAATGGGACACATGGTCTAAAAAGAATTGTCTATATCATTAGAATCTGAGTGGGCACTAACCCAATTTCACATGCATAGCAAATTGTGGCCCAATATCCTTGGGCCTCAATTTGCCATGTGGCAGCAAATACCTCCCCCACAGACTAAATGATGTTGAATTATGAAATTGGAGGTATATTCTTCAACGTAAACTCCTGCCATGACTAAAATGCAAATAACCGCAGATTTGAAATCTGGCCATAGATCAATGGGAAGGATAGATTTTGTGGAGGATGGGGAGTTGGACAGAGGCTCTTGTCTGTGTCCCTCAAATCAAACTCTGTATTTGCCTATTTGCTCTGCTTGCTTGTAAGATTTACACTGATAAGGAAACAGAACCAAAACCTCTTACTGTGACACATCCAAATAACCTAACCCTGTGATAGGGATCAAAAGGAGTTCAGGTGGATTTGTACTCCACAGGTATATTTGCCTTGTCTGATTTGTCACTGTGCACAAACATTGGCTATTACTTTTATGGCCAGTAGAAGGGCAGAAGCTAAAGCTTTGGCAGAGAGTAAATAACATATTCCACAGTGACGGAAGAAGACATTAAAAGGCTTATAAGCAAGGAGTCGCTGTGTGCGGAGCCCATCCTTGTGATTTACAGCATTAATGCTTGCTGCACACAGCCCCTCCCTGTAATTAGAAGCTGGCCTTTCTTAAAATGGGGAAATTGTGGTAGTTTTACAGCCTTTATTGGGGTCTATTGTGTGTGAAAATGCACATTTGAAAGAGAGAGACCTGGAAAAATGGCGCTTCTGGCCCACTACACTCAAGAGTGTGTTTATCGGCACATATGGTCCATGACCCCTGCCTTTGAGGCAGCCCTGTGGAAGGCCCAGGGGACTGCAAGGACCAATTCAGACTCCTCATGCCAGATTCAGATTCCAGTCTCTGCATGCTCCACAAATACCACCAAATACCACATAACAGGCCTGCCCACTCACCACGGCCTCCCTCCCCTTGGAGCTCTAACTGGGTTTGTCTAACCACTGAGTTCAGGTATGAGAGGGGCCCCACCTCAGCATTCTGCAGGGGTCCAAGGATTCTGGGAATGTGTGTGCATGGTAGGGCTGAGAGGTAACACAATAGCAGTATACCAAGCAATGGTCTAGAAATTTCATGTGCATGGAAGTGTTCAATTTTTACAATAATCCTACAAGGCATACACTATCTCAGTGGAGGAAACAGAGCATAGATGGACAGAGCTAGGAAATGGGTGGCAGAGTCAGCCTTCAAACTCAAGTAATCCGACTTCAGAGTCTGGGGTGGACCAAAGGCATGTGGCATCGATACCCCATTGCTCCGCCAAAAGCCAGCTGGTTCCCACTGTCCAGGCAGATGATGATGACTTGGTAGTTTGCTAGCAAGGACTGATTCATCAGTTCTAGAAACTTGAACACATTTTACTTGGCACACTCTATAGTCATCACTCAGGCAATGGCCCCAAATGCGAACCACTCTTTTATCTGGGGTGTGAGTTTCCAATCTCTCCTTGCTTAGGCTCCCCATCCGCTCCCCTTCATCATCTAATGTTAAAGCCCTTGTCTCCCTTTCCATGTCACTCATCTAAGGACCTGGGATAAAGAGACAAAGGAGCCCCTGATGGCCCAAGAGCTGGCCAGGCATTCACAGCCAGGCCTCAATATTCTCTTGTTGAATACAATCCATCTCACAGACCACCACCGTCAGAGGAGACGATGAAGTGCAGTAAAAATAAGACTAGTCCATGATCCTGTCAAAGCACAGACAAAACAAGGGTCCCTGCACCACCCACAAAAATGGCCAAATGTCTCTATTTTGGGGTTCCTGGACCCAATTCCAGTGAGACAGGGGAACAGTCCAACAATCCTTGGACACCCTGCTGTCCCAGAATTCAACTCAATCATGACACCATCCCACAGAGACAGCGCTAGATGCCACAGGCTCAGGGCTCCGCCACACAAGACCACCCTCCACTTCAGATGCCACAAGCCCAGGGTGTCACCACTGCTTCTGACCAATCAGCTACAAATAGGAGGTTCCAACCACCCCTCCCTGGGGACAATTCAGGATGCCACTCAGTGAGCTGTAGATAGTAAGGAAATTTAATAATTTTTCTTCTGCCTTTGTTTCCCACATCACCACCATTTTGCTAAAAAAAGCAGATGAGTCTTGTGATTGGAAAAACCAAACAGATGTGACTGCATTTGTTTTCCACTCTTGTGTAGTGACTGGTGTGGATTACATTTCCATTCAACCATGTATTCAATAAACATTTTTAACTTCTTCAATTTTGGGGACATTTAGCCTAGTAAGGGAGAATGTGATGATGAGTATCAGGTTTTACAAAGAAAAGTTAAATATTCAGACATTCCCCTGTGGACTTTTTAAGTATCAATATCTAGATTTATCAACTGTACCTAATATTTTTTAAGGCACTTCACGAAGTTATTTGTAGGTATAAACCCCAAATTGCAATACAGTATAAGAAGTATCATGATATAAGTGAACCCAGACAACTAAGGAGCACAGAGGAAGAGAATTTTGTTGACATGGATAAGCTAAGGATAGACCATTCCTAGATAAGGTGATGCTCTTGCAGAGTTAAGTAGTCATGAGCCAGGCATGTGATCTACAAGGTATTCCAAGTAGAGAAAGCCACTTTGGTAAAGGAAAAGAGGTCAGGCTCCTTACGAGAAATTTCTGTAGATCAGTTTGACTTCCTTCAGAAAACTTCCCAAAGCCTCAGGCTGAGTTAGTGTGTTTCTGCTATTAGAAAGCATGTGATATATTTATATGCCAGTATATTTTCTATGCATTTGTTTCTTGTACTAGAGAGAATGTTCTGGAACATTCCTGATACCAATATGGTAAGTGAGACTGAGAAGAGGGCTTTCGTGTCAGATAGAACTGGCAATGACATGTATATCATGCAACTTAGACAAGCATCTGGCAGCACAATGCAGGTGCTCAGAAATGTTTTTGAATGAATATATAAAGTCATTTAACCTTTTTGAACTTTAGTTTCCTCATGTGTAAAATAAAGACAGTACCTACGTGGAAGAAGAGAGATCATTGAGGGGCTGATGGAATAATCTAGAGAAGTAATGATGTTGGCTTTCCTTTGGGTAGTAGTGTTTGAAATGGAGAGAAGCAGCTTGATTTAGGATGTGTTCTGCAAGAAAAATTTTCAGAGCCTTCTAATGAGTTCAATATGATGGGCAAGGGAAAAGGAGATTCCATCTTGTTTTTGACTTTCAGTTACAAGTGTCACTTACTGATAGAAGAAAGACTGGGGGATATATTGTGAAGGAAAGGTACTTAGTAACCAGTTAGATGTAAGAGTCTGGCATTTAAAAGATCTGCATATTCACAAATGTGAGACTTCTTATCCTATAAATGACGTTGAAAGGAGATGCTTGACACTAGGAAGAGTATGGTTGGGAGGAGAAGGAGTCCCAGACATATCCCTGGGAACATTCCAACATTCAAGGGCCAAGCTGAAGAGCAAGAGTCAACAAAGGAGACTAAGAAGGAGTGGATCTGGGCATGCCTGGGTGGCTCAGTCGGTTAAGCATCTGCCTTTGGCTCAGGTCATGATCCCAGGGTCCTGGGATTGAGCCCCACATTGGGCTCCCTGCTCAGCGGGGAATCTGCTTCTCCTTCTCCCTCTGACTGCTGCTCCCCCTACTTGTGCTCTCTCTCTCTCTCTATCAAATAAATAAAATCTTGAAAAAAAAAGAATGAGTGGCCACAATGAAGTAAAAGGGAAATCAGGAAGGTGTGATATCACAGAAGCCAAGGGGAAAAAGCATTTGAAGAAGGAGGGAATGTCTGGCTGCATCAACTCTTACTTGGAAATCGGGAAAGGCAAAAAGAGAAAATACAGCAAAGTCGGGGTCATTAGGGATTGTAATGAGCAGTGTTAGTGGAGTCCCAGTGTGTAGTAAAGACAGGAACTCTGGACAACTCTTTCAATAATGTTTGCTTGGGGAGGTACAGAAGATTAATAGATGGGTAGATTGTCAAGAAAGGATCCTGTGGTTCTGTCTTATATTGTATTAAAGATTGGAGGCACTTTAGTTTCACATTAGAATGATCTGGTACAAAGAGGAAACTAATGATGCAGGAGAAAGAAGGGTTACTTACACAATGATGTTCTTGAGAAGGAGAGAGATGGTTGACATGTGGTCCACAGATGCAGAGATAGTGTATTCATTACCCTTGAAGGGAAGGGGGAGAGCTTAGATTCATAGTGAATTTAGTGGACAGAAAGGGAAGGAATTCCTATTTCATTGTTTCTAATTTCTCTGAGAACTTCAGAGCAACGTCATTTGTCGGGAGTGAAGGGGGAGGAGGGGAAGCAAGATGTTTGAGTAGAGAGGGCAATGTGTTAAAAAGTCACTTTAGGGAATGGGGAAGAGACCGCTAGGGATCTATAATAAGATTAGCAAGCAGCATTGTATGCCCATTTGAAATGTATGAACATGAATTAAAGTGAGGCAAACACATGAAATTATGTGCTTTGCTAAGCCAATGTTTGGCTACTCCGCTGCAGGAATGGAATAAGTGGATATTTGGTTCCTCCCGTATTGGTATCGACCAGACTGGTAGAGAGCAAGGGAATTAAAGGTGTTTGCAAAGAAGGTGGGAACAGTAGGGGCATGGTGGCTAGGGCTGGATAAATATCTGGTAAATGAATGAATGACTTAGGACAGTGAAAAATTTCAAAGTGGAAATATGCATCCTTATTGAATTACCAATGAACTCTATATTAATTTGCCTTTTCTTCTGCCATTACTACTAAATGTGGGCAGTCTACACCCGGTGGCCTGACACTTGGGGTCTCAACTGCCCCCTCACAGCATGTGTTTGGGAAAGATGCACACGGCGTCTGGATGGCTTGGAGTAACCAAGGAGACCAAAAAGATTCCTGCAAAAACCTTGAGTGACATTTTCAGGGATGCAATCCTAGCTTCTTCCTAAGATGACTATATAAATTATAGGTTTGCAGGCTCAGAAAGCCCATCACTAAAAGGTCTCAGAGCCAGAGTGTGGGAGTTGGGGAATAAGGAAGGTAAGAGGACAAAATAGAGAGAAGGAATCTGCGAATTGTTTCTTCGGCTTTCTGGGCCCACAGACAGAGGAAAGTCGATCTGTGGCTCCTTGAAGGTTCTCCGTCTTCTTCCCTGTCCCAGGGCCCAGGAACACTGGCTTACCTACAGCTCTCTTTTTGAAAACACCTTCTGGTGTGAAACACATGAGACTCCAGATTCCTGTCTATTCTAAAAATCCGTAATGCCTTCTGTAATCATCACGAGCCTTTCATTACTCTCAACTGATCATTTTGTTTTCCTTCCCCCAAAATGCCTCTTTGTTGTTGTTATTTCAAATACCCTTCTGCAGACAGGATGCTCACAAATAAAAACAGCAAACACACAGACACCTGTGTCTCTATTTAGAAGCATCATGAGTGAGAGGAGAGTGCCCGTTGCCTGGGGCCCCTTTTGATTCCACTTAGCCTGACTACTGAACTGGCAAGGGCAGGTAACAGCTTTCTCCCAGAGTCTCCGAGCACCGTGACTTCGGAATGATGACTCTGCTTGGAGGGCTCAGAGCTGCCACACAAATGCATTTGCTGTTCCTGAGGAAATGGTATGTGAAGTGGGTTTTTTGAGTCCAAGAAAGAGAAGGCTAAAAGGTGCTTTAATTTCCAGGCTGCCAGGATGTGAAAGTGTGGGTTGTTTTTTCCCCCCTTAGAACGGTAGCTTGCATACAACAAAAGGTGATGTCTTCAACGTAAGGCAAGAAGTCCTTCCATTGGGCGTAACCCAACCCTAGCCTTTAGTCTTGTGGCAACTCTCCAGCGTGCTACCTGATGCGGGAAATAAAGGCAGAAGAAAAATTATTAAATGTCCTCACTACCTAGAGCCCACTGACAAGTCCTTGAAACACGCAGAGTGACCTTCCTCTAGGGACTCAATTGCCTTAATGTTGACACTCTGCTAAGGGCCAAAGGCAATCCAAACCCCCCCTTCCTGGATCCTGTAAGTCTACTTTAACATATAAAAATTCCTTTAGAAATTCCCTCTATCTCTACCCCCTCAAGATACGTGTTGGCAATCATCCCCCAAGCATAAGGCCCGCCGATATACATCTGAAGGGGTCTCGTGATGAAGGTTTTATTAGACGGTAATAAATGACCTTTCCCCAACAACAGCTAGTCCCCTCAAGGTCCTGGTAACCTTGCTTCCAAAATTCCTTAGAAACTTACGCTATCCCTAACCCCCCCCAACTTGAAAGTATATAATGGGCCACTCCTCATGACCCCATTGCAGCTCTTTCTGCCCATGGGTCCTGTCCCCGTGCTTTAATAAAACCACCTTTTGCACCAAAGACATCTCAAGATTTCTTTCTTGGCCATCGGCTTCGAACCCTAACGTTTTCCTACATCACTACCCAGTAGATTTGCAACGTCTCTGTCTCTGAACATAGCATCCATGTGCTCTGTAAACTTAGCCCTTCACCTTTCTGAGCACAGGGAGTAGGGCCTCTTCCCAAGTCGTCGTCCGATGTGCTTGTCCACCCTTTGGAAATGAATGTCCCCCTCGGTCCGTCCAGCATGACCTGCGCATCCTCTTCTGGAAGAGGGAGACGGTGGGATGTATATTTATGGAGCACCTACCCTGTATTCAGCACCACGGATGAGAACAGCGATTCTGAGGCCGGAAGTCATTTGCTCAAGGGCTCTAGCCCGTCTGACTCCAGACACCAGCATCACCATCCTGCCGCGCATTTCTGAAGCCTTGAAAATTCGCCCCCTCTTGTTTCGCAGAGACTCTCTCTGCCTGGCCTATTTGTTCCAGTTTGATGGCAGCTTTATTTAGGTGATAATCGAAGAGCCCTGCTGTTCTATGAGGCAGTAATCCAAGCCCTGTGTGGGTAACTATTCTTTTAGGTTGAGTGGTTTATCCCTCTGATAAAAAGAGGTAGATTATTGTTCTGAAAATCCAAAGTCTTCCTTTCATTCTTGCATTAGATAAAGACACTTGCATATTTACTTTTAGCCGAGGCCTCAGAGGGAGCCCCAAGCTGAGATGAGTAAGCCCGGCTGCCCAGCAGAGACCAGACATGGGGACTGTTCTTCCTTCACTGTTGGCTGAGATTTGAGGAAATCACCTGCAGTTGTTGAGAATGGCTCCTTTTCCTTTTATTTGAACTTTTAAAGGGTTACAGGGCCATCAACTGCTCCATTTGGGGGGTGGGGGTACTGTCCCACTTTTAGCACCAAAAATCCTGCATTCTAGAAAACCCCAGTCCTGAGCAAACCAAGATGGTTAGTAACCCCAGCTAAAACCTCAGCTCGGGGGGTGCCTGGGTGGCTCAGTTAGTTAAGTGTCCAACTCTTGATTTTGGCTCAGATCATGATCTCAGGTTCATGAGATGGAGCCCTGCGTTGAGCTCCGTGCTGAATGTGGAGCCTGCTGGAGATTCTCTCCCTCTGCCCCTCCCTCTAAAAACAAAAACAAAAACAAAAACAAACAAAAAACAAAATCTCAGCTGGAAGAAAGGATAGAAAGATAGAAAGGAGTGAGAAGCAGGAACTAAAGCATATATTTGTTAAAAAATGGTTTACCATCCTAGTGACATTTGAAGCCACTTTCATATTTTTTCCTGGTGACAGAACGGGATCTTTTGAAGGCCCAGGAAGACAACCTAGAAGTCCATAAAATAGTAAAATGTGGAACCTCAATCACTAAGAAAATAAGACAGCCTTAGAAATTAAGAGAATAGATGTATATTATAACCATGTTGAATAATTTCTAAGATTGGAGCAAAAAAAAAAAGAAATATCTAAATCTTTTGCACATGTTTACGATTTATGGCAGGGTAGTGTATTCGTTTCTTATTGCCATGCATCCATGTTATTACAAACAAGGATTAGAACAATGCATGTTTATTATCTCCCAGTTTCTCTGTGCTAAGAGTCAGGGAATGGCTTGGTTGGTTTCTTTCTAAGGGTACGGTCACAGTGACAGGCAGACACATGGGCATGGGAATGTCCTAGGAATCTACCTGGAAAGCAAATGGCTATTAACATCTCATAGATTCTCCAAGTGGTCCACAGACCAGCAACACTGGCATCACCTTGGAGCTTTTGGGGAATGCAGTTTTTCTTCCCACCCCAGACCTACTGAACCAGAATCTGCATTTTAAAAAGATTCCGATGTGGGACCCCTGGATGGCTCAGTTGGTAGAGCATGCAACTCTTGATCTCAGGGTTGTGAGTTCAAACCCCACATTGGGTGTAGTGATCATTTCTAAAAAGAGAATAAATAAATAACTAAAATAAAAAGATTTGAATGCATTCCAAGTTGGGAAGTTTTGAACTAGAGTACCGTGCATACCCAGAAAAACTCACCCACACCTTTCAGGAACTATCTACACAGGAAAGCTTATTGCAGTGTTGTTTATAGTGGGAAAAACAATAAAAAAAACCTGGAAAAAATAAAACTAACTGATCATCTGTAGGGGATTGAAAAATAAGTTGCAGTGTATTTATCAAAGGAACACTCTAAGAAGTTAAAATGAACAAACTATAGCCACATCTATCATGGATATAGAGAGAAGTGGATATATGGATAAATCCCCAAAAGATAACAAAAACAAAAACAACCAAGTTCCACGAAGGAATGTTCAATATAAGATCATTCAAGTAAAGTTCAAAGACTTGGACTGCGGACACATATGTGGGTAAGTAAGCATCAGAATGACAAACACCAGGGGCGCCTGGGTGGTTTAGTCGGTTAAGCATCTGCCTGTAGCTCAGGTCATGATCCTGGGGTCCTGGGATCGAGCCCTGTGTCAGGCTCCCTGCTCAGCGGGGAGCCTGCTTCTCCCTCTCTCCCTGCTCCTGCTCCTGCTTTCTCTCTCTCTCACTCTCTCGTGTGTGTGCACTCTCTCTCTAATAAATAAATAAAATCTTAAAAAAAAATGATAAACACCAAATTCAAGACAGTGGGCTTCATCTGGAGGATCTTCTATGTGCATGCTTCATGCTGGGCAGTGGATACATAGATGTTTGTGACATTTTCCTTATCTTTTTTATATACTCAAAATATTTCATCATAAAAAAGAAACAAACACTTAGTTTTTCCAGAGGATACAAAATTCTCTTTCAGAATGTGTGTATCGATTCTAATCCCACAAGCAGTGAATGGGGTCCCCATTACCCCGCGTCCCACCCAGTCGCTGTTGGTCAGACTTCTAATTTTTGGCCAATCTGTTAGGTGTGAAATGGCATGATACTGCTGCTTAATCTGCTTTTCTCCCTTTATAAGTGGGATGTGCTTATTGACCATCAGCTTTCCTGTTCTGTGAATAGCACCTTCACATCCCTTGCACATTTTCTTGTTTGTTTTTCCTTATTGATTTGTAAGAAAGACTAATTAAGAGCACTAGGAATGCAAGTTGATGTCCTTTTTCTGTTTGAGTTGCAAGTAACTCTCAAGCTGGAGAGAGCACAGGCCAATGGGAGATGTATAGTGGGATTCTTGATCCAAATTGGGTCCCTCCTTAGGTTACCCCTCAATATCTGACAATTTCAAAGGCATGTCACTCTTCCTGCCTTTAAAAATATAATTAAAAAATCAATTCACCAACTAGATATATAGCATTAGCAACTCTTTACATGGTTTTCCATGGTAAGTTTATTTTAACTTGCAAAGTTTCCCAATAATGTTTATTTTTGCTGCTGTTGTTAGAGGGAAAAGAAAGAAAGAACAGCGACATAAATTAGCAAAATTCAAGATTTTCCCACTCAGCTAAATTTGTATTCACCTTTTTTTTTTTTTTGGACTTTAAGAAAATGACAATCTCTGGAAATTACTTAATGGAAGAAATTCTTTTTTGTGTGTGATATAGTACTTGTGCAACTGTCACTGTTTATACCTGAAAAGAGAGACACATTTTATTACTTAAACGGAGGGGAATCAATTTCTTTAGAATGCTGGAAAATCCTTGTGCTTAGACGATTATGAAATCTCATCTATGTGATGGATGTTCCTTAGAAAATTTTTGGTTGCAGCCCAAGGAGAGCTGTACTTCCATTTATAATGGGAAAGGTAGTATCACCTTGGTGAGTGAGACCTATTTCTTCAAGGAATAATGGGCTTTCTCTCAGACCTAGGGTGTAAATGGGATTTTTAAGCATTGCAAAACAGAAACCCCACAGACATGTGTGACATTGCTCAAATCTGAGGTCTAACCCTGTCTCCAGGACTGGCTGTCTTGCTCCAAGATTTCAGATATGTCTAAAGCCTTCAAGGACCGTAGATCACTAGATCACTCATTCTCATCCTCCAATACTGACCAGTGAGGCTTTGGTTTTGTTTGTTTATTGGTTTGTTTTGGTATCAGTATGAGTTCATGGGTTTAAACATATTCGCTGTGTGTTCTGGAATGAATGCATTAGCTGTCCCCCCCACCCACCGCCCAATTCACATGTTGAAATCCTACCCACTCTTGCAATGGTATTAGGAGGTGGAGCCCTTGGGAGATAATTAGCATTAGATAAGGTCATGAGGGTGGGGCCCTCATGAATGACATTAGTGTCCTTTTAGACTCAGGAGAGAGCTTGCGTCCTCTCTGGTCTCCTCCCTGTGAGGTACAGAGAGAAGTCAGTGGTCTGCAACCCAGGGGACGGTTCTCACCAGACCTGCTCACACTGGTACCTTGGTTTTGGACTTTGAGCCTCCAAAGGCGTGAGAAATTTCCATTGTTTATAAGCCACCTGGCCTCTGGTATTTCTGCTAGAGTAGCCCAAACATACTAAGACATTGTGTTTGAATCCACTGTTCTCACTAATGGTCAAATTTCTTCATCTTTGGCCAGGAGGAACTAACTGAGATAGGCTCTTTTGGTGCAAAAAGACATTCCAGGCTCATTTTGTACATACTCTGGCCTAAGACCTAGGATAATTTCTTTCTCCCAAGATCCCTGTTTCCTTTCACTATTTATGGATGACATTCTGGGCCCTAATGGTATCATGGCAAATGGGTCGGTCATTGTTTCTAAACTTTTCAGTGGAGGTAGCAGAAAATAATGTATTTTTTCTTAAATAAAAAATACAGCATAAATTTATAGTAATGCTTATGATTCAAATTCAGGCCTGTAAAGTTTTCATTTAACCTCATTGATCTAATATTTATATCTTCTTTCAACTCTTCTGAAAAGCTCACATAATTACTTGTTTGATATTGTTCCTAAAACATACGGAAAAACAACAGCATCGTTATATTAACATTTCCTCCAACAGAATAATGGCTAAAAACAGCTTAAGGATTTTTTCACAGTGCTTTTCTTCCTCAAGGTCTATCCCACAAGGGTCAGACAATCAATTTATTGTTTTTTAAAGTCACTTGGAATAACGCTTCTCTGTGTGGGTTTGTTTCCAAATAGATATATAGCTAAGGTCATCCATTTAATTTTACTTTCAATTTTAACTAATTACCTTTTCATTTATTTAAACGCAGCTGAAATAATTTACATGGTTCCAAAGTAAAATCTACAATATGAGGTGTATTCCAACAGACTCGTTGTCTCTTGCTCCTCTTAAATCAGTCTGAACCTGGCACTCATTATGGTCTTTTCAAAAGGCAGAACTTGTCACCCCTGCCTCCCACCCTTTTTGCTCAAAAACATTTACTCACTGCTCCAACCACTTTCCTATGGTTAGCTGAGCTCTGCAGGAGCGAGCCCTGGCCTGCCCCTCCAACCTCATTCCCCACCCTTACTTCTGATGCTCCAACTAAAACGGAATTGACTCAGAGCCTTGGAAGTACCAGAATCCGTAGCACTTTTGAGTTTTTATCAATTTCATTCCCTTGGTCTGAAACCCTCCCGTTGTCCACATTCTGTGTGTGAGTCTGTCTAGATCATGCTCACCCTCTGGTGTTAGGCTATTTTTCTGCCTTCTTCAGCCTCTACCTGGATCAGAGTCCTCTTGAGGGTGCCCGTGGCATTCCATATATGCAATATCCCACACCCTGTTATATAAGTGCCTGCCAGTGGGTCTGCATGTTCCACTGAAACATAAGCTCTGTTAGGAGAAGGATTTTATCCATTTGGTTCACCATTTTATCCCCAGAGCTGAAAACCTTTTCTGAATCTAGGGCCTCCACTAGTTCACATGGTTTCTTCGTGAGTAGCCAGGGGTTTTTGTGCAGTCTACACATTGCACAATCATGCATGGCAGACCTGCCTGGCACAAAGTATTCGCTCATTAAATATCTGGTGAATTAATTTTAATCATCTTTAGTTTTGATATTTACTTATTAATAGCTTTATTGCTGATCCTCTTTTCCTTTAAAAATTTTCTTTTAACTGTTTTAGAGCATCCTTGAACAGTTGCTGTGAAGATGATTGAACTACCATTTTCCAAACAAGAAGCTCAGGCTTCCAATATCACTTCATTTGGGAAGGCACGCAACTCACTCCTCCTCGCCAAGAGGTTTTACCTGGTCTACCAAAAGAGGGCATGTGCTTTTTATTTGAAACTTGACTCTACCATCAGTTCTTTGAAGGAATAAGTGGCTAGTTTAGGAGAGGACACAGTTGGAATCATTACTGTTTGTTTTGCAGACAGCAGACCCCGAACTTCATCTACCCCAAAGCTTAGAGGGATCTGGAAGCATGAAGTTTACAATCACCACCATGCAGTTTCACCCTCATTGTCCCTTTCATTAAAGCACATCCTTGTGGCTAATCCACATTGTGGAACTCAGAACCACCTCCTTCCCCCGAATGCCCAAGTGGTGCTCTGCCTTACCCCGGGGGAAGACCCTCTCCACAGGCGGAGAACCTTTGGAATAGTCAAGGAAGTAAGCCATTTGAGCACAAAGCCCTTTTTCTCCCACGGTGTTGAAAGAATTGTCAAAAGGCCACTTTTGTCATAATTAAAGTTCTTCAGAATACCAAGATGTTTATTTTGAATGCTCCTTCCTTCATTCCATCTCAACGTAGCCCTGCACTATGATGAGAGCGCAATGCCCCACACATGCCATAGACTAGGGACAGAGCAGTTCTGCTCTCAGCCCCTGGCTGGGCCTGTTTTAGACCCTCTCTGGACGACACTTCAAATCTGGAGAGATTGCACTGATGAAGTATTTTTAGAACTGTGTTCAAAGAACAGGAAGAAAGAATGTAAGTGTCATAGGAAAAGAATCTGGACTTAAATCTGTATCCTCTTCAAGAATTCTTTCTGAGGCTTGTTGGATTGCTTCCTGAAATATTTATATGAGCAAATATCTTGACTTACCATAAAGAAAGTCTGGGATGACATAGTCAAACAAACTCGTCTCTAAAAGGAGATAAAAGCTCCCAGTGGAAACTGAGGTGGCCAGCTGCCATTCAACATTTAGATCTGTTAACAGCAGTAAGTAAATATTAGTGAAAGCAATTTTTTCATTGACTCCAAGAACTGGGTAAATACATGATCATGGAAATAATTCTCCAAAGAGCAGAGTTAAAAATGTGTGTTGCAAAGACAGAGGACAACTGTTTCACGGGGTGCCTAAAGCGGGAACAAGCCTCTGAGGTTCTCCAGGAAATTCACTTTTCCTTTTCTGCACTTAGCTGTTTTTTTTTTTTAATTTAAATCAGCTTTATTAAAGTATAATCAGCATACAATAAACTACACATATTTAATGTATATAATTTGATGAGTTTGAACATATGTACATACCCAAGAAACCATCACCACAATCAAGGTAATAGACCTATCCAACACTTCCAAAGTTGGTTTCTGCCTCTTTGGGGATTTTTTTTGTGGGGAGGGGGTGGAGTAAGAATACTTAACCTGAGAACTACACTTTTAAATTTTTAAGTACATAATACATATTGGTGACTTAGGCGCTATGTTGGACATCAGATCTCTAGAAGTATCTTGCATGACTGAAACTTTAGACCAGTTGAACAACTCCTCATTTGCCCCTCTCCCTGGTCCCTGATATCCACCATTCTAATCTGTGCATCGAGTTTATTAGTTTAAGTACTTCATGTAAGTGGAATCATACAGTATGTGTCCTTCTATGACTGGCTTATGTCACTTAACAAAATATCCTCCAGGTTCATTCACGTTGTCACAGGTGGCTGTATTTCCTTTATTTTTAAGACTGACTAATATACCACATTTTCTTTACCCATTCATCTGTCGATGACCATTTTTGGTTGTTTCCATAACTTGGCTGTTGTGGATAGTGCGGCCATGACATGGGAGCGCATATATCACTTAGAGATCCTGATTTCAATTCTTTGGGGTGTATGCCTAGGAGTGGGATTGCTGGATCATATGGTATTTACATTTTTAATTTTTTGAGGAAACTCCATACTGTTTTCTATAGTGGCTACACCATTTTACATTCCCCAAAACAGTGTATTAGGGTTCCCTTTTCTCCATATCTTTACCAACACTTGTCTTTTTTTTTTTTTTAAATAAAAGGCATCCTAACTGGTATGGGGGGTGATATCTCATTGTGTTTTTGCTTTGCAATTCCCAGATAATGAGTGATATTGAGCATCTTTTCATTGGCCATTTGTATGTCTTCTTTGGGAAAATGTCTGTTCGATCCTTTGTCCGTTTTTAAATTGGGTTCCTTTTTTTTGCTATTGACTTGTATGAGTTCTTTATATATTTTGGATAATAACACATTACCAACTATATGGCTTGCAAGTATTTTCTCTCATTCTCTTACTCCATAGGTTGGCTTTTCATTATGTTCATTGTTTTCATTGCTGTACAAAACTTTTTAGTTTGAGGTAGTCCCATTTGCCTATTTTTGCTTTTGTTGCTTGTGGTTTTGGTGTCACATACAAGAAATCATTGCCATAACCAATATTTAAAAAGATTTTTCCCTATATTTTCTCCTAGGATTTTTGTAGTTATGTTTAAGTCTTTAATCCATTTTGAGTTGAGTTCTATGTATGGTGTAAAATAAAGGTCTAATTTCATTCTTTTCCATTTGGATATCCAGTTTTTCCAACACCATTTCATAAAGACACCATCCTGTTTCACTGTTTATTCTTGGCACTCTTGTCAAAGGTCCATTGACTGTATATATGTGCGTTTATTTCTGGGCTTTCTATTATGTTCCATTAATTTTGTGTCTATTTTTATGCCAGCACCATACACACCTATTTTATTACTATAGCTTTGTAATATAATTTGAAATCATTTGCAGTGGCATCAAAGAGACTAAATATTTTGGAATAAATTTAACCAAGGAGGTAAAAGATCTATACACCGAGAACTATAAAACACTGATGAAAGAAATTGAAGAAGACACAAATGAATGGAAAGATATCTCATATAAATGGATTGGGGAAATCAATAGTGTAAAAATGTCCATGCTAACCCTGCCCCGAAATCTACAGAATCAGTGCAATCCTTATCAAAATATTTACCGCCTTTTTCATAAAAAAAGAAAAAGCAATCCTAAAATTCATATGGAATCACAAAATACCCTGGATAGATAAAGCAAGCAATTTTGAAGAAGAAAAACAAAGCGGTAGTCATCACACTTCCTGATTTCATTCTACATCTTTTAATTGGAGAGCTGTATCCATTTATGTTCAGAGGAATTATTGCTAGGTAAGGACTTAGTATTGCCATTCTGTAGTTTTTTTTCTGTCTGAATTGTGGTTCTTTCATCCCCCCCTCTTTTCCTCTCCTGACATCTTCCTTTGTCATTTGTTGACATTTTTCATGTAGTGATATGCTTTGATTCCTTTCTCTCTTTTTCTTTTATAAATCTACTATAGGTAATTTCTTTGTAGTTACCATGAAGCTTACATAAAACGTCTTGTAGTTACAACTGTTTATTTTAAGGTGGTAACATCTTCAATTGCATACAAAATCTCTACATGTTGGCCCTTCTCCTTGATGTTATTGATGTCATACCTACATCTTTTTGTTATGTTACTGATATCATACTTATACCTTTTTTTAAGTATAGTTCAAACACAGTGTCAAGTTCGTTTCAGGTGTACAACATAGTGATTCAACAAGTCTGTACATTATGCTGTGTTCATCACAAGCCTAGCCACCACCTGTCACTGTAAGGCACTATTACAATACCATTGACCATATTCCCTATGCTGTCCCTTTTAGTCCACATCCTTACATCCTTTATACTGTATATCCATTGGCAAATATCTGTATTTGTAGTTATTCTTAATACTTTTATCTTTTAATTTTTGTATTAAACTTAAAAGTGGTTTACATACCTCCATTATAGTATTTCGTATGTATCTATATATTGACCTTTACCAGTGAGGGTGATCTAAAGAGGAAATTGAAAACAAAGATGGCCAATAAAGAAATGAAAACTGGTAACAATGGAAGTGAAATTTAAATCAAACATAAAAGGAATTATAGAAACAATAACTGGACACAGGGATGTTGATTCTGCCTCCATTTGAGAGACTCTGGATGTGCAGCAAGGGGAACTTATTGAAAGTGAACTTATCAGCATAAATGAGGAAAGTGGTTGTAATAAAAAGATAAATATGTCCCAGAGGAAGCAAAGCTGGCAAAAAAACTTTTCATGAAAGAAATTCTCAGAGGTGTTTCATGACATTGAAGTCACAAAGAACACAATGTTGAAAGCAGATCCAAGTTTAGAAAGGAGGATAACAATTCAACAGGGCATAGGAAAGAGGCTTATTCCATGTTCTCAGTTCTACAACGAGAAAAAAGTAAACACTCTTCAAACTACTCTTGATATATTTTTTACAAAGAAAACACTTTCAGTCTCAATGTTTCTGACGTTTTACAACTGACATAAGGGAGTTTTTAATGTTTCAACATAAATTTTTAAAGGCCAAGGAACAATCATGATTTTTTCCTATTGATTATTCAAATCACTTTGCATGGTTTCAGCGGCTATCTGCAAAGGGAGGACTACTTGTATCCAAAGGAATTTCAAAAGCTAGGGAGTGAATAGTAGTAAATGGGCTTCAACTATAAAACACAAACTGAGATGATTCAAAATGTTGGACATCTTTTTTCAATGTATGTCAGGGGAAAAGCTTTAAGGCTCTTTAGCTGGCTTACGAGTCCCATGGGGAAAAGCTAAAGGCATGAGAACAGGAAGGTGCAAGAAGAGGACTAGCTTTGGAGAACCAAGAACCAGAACTAGATATTGGCTCTTTTGCTCATCTCTTCTCCAGTCTTGAGCACTCATTCACTGACGCTTTTGCCTCATCTGTAAAATGAGGATGGTAAAACCCACAGAACAGGATAGTTCTGCGTATAAAAAAAAAAATGTGGGTATATACATATGAAAAACTATGGTGAAGAGTGCTTAGCAGACACTGGGGACCCACAGGCTGTTACCATATTTTCTATAACCGCAAAAAGAATCAAAACATAAGTTATAAAAGTAAACCTCCAGTGGAGGTGGAAGGGCCCTTTCCCACCCAACAAGGACAGGAAGCTACCATTTATTACAGGCTTAGTCAATGTCAGGGATTTTGACAGAGAAGATCTTAGTCAGTACAACAGCATAGCAGAGAACACTTCCAAAGGCAGCCTGCTGATTTGGATGACTCTGAACTTTCTAGTACAGAACATTGCCAGCTCTGGGTGATTATGGTTAGGCCAGTAGCTAGGTTAATCTATGGGGCATCTTGGATTTTCTAATAAAAATTACAGGTATTCCTGGGGCGCCTGGGTGGCTCAGTGGATTAAGCTTCCGACTCTTGGTTTTGGCTCAGGTCATGATCTCAGGGCCGTGAGATTGAGCCCCACATCTGGCTCCATGCTCAATGCAGAGTCTGCTTGTCTCTCTCCCTTTGTCCCTCCCCCTGCTCCTTCTCTCTCTCTCTCTCCCTCAAATAAATAAATGCAATTTTTAAAAAAATTACAGGTATCCCAGAAAAAAATTTTAAACCCTGCAGTTTCTTTTCACATCTAATTGTTTGCCTGATTCCACATTCATAGAAAAGGTACCTTAGCTTCTCTGCCTCTCATTTTGTTTGAATATACAAAGAGAATCAAATTTTAATAATTAGTATTATTACGTGTTTACGTATAATGAGGCTATCTCCATGTTCGCACAGATGGTCTAGAATAACTAAACATCATTGCAACCAGTTCTTGTAAATGTGGAGCGTCTCTACTAGTTTCTTTGATCTCTATCAATCAATAAAATATTGTTATTTTGATAGTCATTTTTATAAGAAGGTTTTATGCTACACTAGAAATTTGCTAGAATCATAAATTGTTCGTTTCTTTCAGAGGAGAGTGGGGAGAAAGGTTTTGATGGTGAGAATGTCCTCTCCTAGAGGTTGAATACACAGATTTGGGTAGATCATTAGTTGGGTTAGCTGGGATCCAAGAAATGCGTAGATGCAGAATCGGCCTTAGAAAGAGCCCCGGGCCCTGTTTGTCTCTTATTCTCACCTCCTGTCATTCCTCCACACATTTTTCCTCTAACTCTCCTGAGTTAACATTCCATGTACCTACGGTATCATGTTCTGACTTGTCTCTGTACCTCAAAGTGATGTAATAGTCCAAGAAAAAGATATGGCAGCCATGGTCGTAGCAGAGTGGATGGACAGTATGATTCGTACAGAAGTGAAAGATCCAGGGGAGCAGATCCTGGTACCTGTGCTCCCCACCTAAACACTTCACCATGACATAAAGACCCTTTGCTGTCTGCCCCTCCATCTGTCTGCCTATTGTTCTCTTCCACAGCCGTAGGAACTGTGAACTTCAGGCACCCTCCATGCCCTACAGATTGCTGCTTGTTCTATATTCGCCTCCAGGTAGCTTTACTTGCCTGACTGTGCTTTCCTCCCCCGTCTTTCCTCTTTCATTTCCCAGAGCAAATATTGCCAAACATGAGCTTTCCTAAGAGAATTAAGCACTTTTGCCTTGTTGTTCAAAATACTCTTTAATATATTTCAGTTATGATATAACTGGGTAAAAAAAAATAGTATTATTTTGTTGTTGGCACCAGATTTCCTGTTAGGAAAAGAACCATTTTTATTTAGGAAAATACACTGAAAAGCTGCAGCTAACAGAAAATAAGGGCCTCAAGAAAAAGCAGAAACGCGACAGAGACAGATAAAAAAACTGTGACCCACAAAAAACAATATGGAGCTGGGAGAGAAGTGAGGGCAGAGAGCTTGGGGGATGGGCTGAAGAGATCAAGAGAATGGGGTGGCAGTTGGGAATGTACGTCACCAGACGAAGCAGAGACGTTTACAAAAAAAGGATCTAATATTCAATTTAAATTCGTCTACCATGTGGTCATGAGATGCAATACCCCCATGCCGTTAGTACCACTTACCTCCAGTGAAAACCTCCTCTGTGACACCATGACGTGAGTGGAATTTTGGAGCGTGAAGGAGACAGATCTGTGACCCATCATGTGACCAAGACTGTGAGAAAGGCACAGAGATCAGAGAAAAAAGAATTCTGAAGAAACTGGGTCACCAGAGTTGGCAAGGAAATTTTTTAAAAAAGAAATAGAAATAGAAATACCATCCTTCCCCCATTCCAAATCCCTGCCTGAACCATATACCCCACGTGAACCAATACCAGTAATTTTCCCCACCTGTAAAATGAGAGGGAGAAAGTAGATGGTCCCTCAGGGCCCCTCCAGCCTTAATATTCTATGAATCTAAATTTTCCACTGAGCTTGGGGAAACTAATAAAAGTTATGTCCTATTGTAGAAAAATATTTGGTGCTCTGAATTAACTTGATTAGGCATTGGAGATGACACAGATAATGACAGTCGTTTAACACCTAGGTGAGGGGGAAAAAAAGCAAATTAAGAGAAGTATTCCCATGGCACCAAACAATGACTTGTTCCGATTCTTCTGGCACTTGTATAGTGTCTGTTCTAAAAATTACAATGTGTTTTGAAATTACTACTTGAGTGCATACACAATGTGTGTCATACATTTACGTAATTATGTTATTAAAATGAAGTTTCCAGTATCTGTGGATACAAACATGCCAACATAAGCAAAAATATCAAATGCCCCATTCTCTCCAAACCCAGCAATTAAAGATGGTCAACATAGGCTGTCAAGTATCAATTGACGCTGAGGGCTTAGTCTAATCAATTGATTAAAATGCAATTATTTGGAAGGAAAATATTAAATTGTTCTCGTTTATCTGCCAGAGGCAATTATCTGATTGTGTTTAAGTAACAACAGTCCCAGAGAGCTATCACGTGGAAGAACAAGCATGGGTTTGTCAGTCCTACCCTATTTCAATGATGACAGGTCTGTCTGTTTTGCAATGGAGACACTGATACAACAAGAGAGAAGACACTGTTGTAATTTCTCAACTGAGCAGATATTGATGTTATAAAGTCAATTCGCCATTAGTCATATTTTAACTGGATGAGTACAGAACCAGCGGGGTCCTGCACAGAGTTCCTTAGGAGCCATTATAAAATATTTGGCACCAGGAGTAGAAGTTAAGCCCATAGAATCTGGAAATAGCCTGAGTTCAAGTGCTGACTCCAGCACCTGTTGGTTGGATGATCTTAGCTGCTATCCATACTTCAGTTTATTCTTGTGTAAAACGGAGCTCTATATGATGGCTCCTAACTCTTGGGTTTGTAGTTGGGATTCAGTGATGAAGACAGATGAAGTATGGAGAACCATGACTAGTGCATAGCAAGCACTATATTAATGCAAACTGTCACTTTGGTTAGAAGATTTTGTCATAAGGAGAGATTGAGAAAGAGTATTAATTAGGAAAAAGATACTCCTATGGGGTTAAAAATAAAGGATTTAAAGACAATATGATGTAATGGTAGGGTGGATATCAGTCATCTGGGTAAACAGACGGGAAGAAGCTACTGTGTATTTCTTGCCTACTTGATTCCAGACACTGGGCTGGGCACATTACCTGTGGCAACCTACACCAGCTTTCTAACATTCCTGGAAATAGTTATTATTCCCTCTGCCTTACAGGTGAAGGGATGGAGGGCTCACATCCTAGTAAGTGGGCAGTCATGATCAGAATCAGGTCTGCAGACTTCAGCCCTATGGTCTTGGTGCTGTAGGGTGGCGCGGTCCTCTGATGGCACGGAGCTTGGGGCCCCTAAGGCCAACTGTCTGAAGCAGAAGTCTTTAAACTCTTTGGTCTCAGGACCACTCTCACTCATAAAGAAGTACTGAGGACTTCAAAGAGCTTTGATTCACATGGATTATATCTATCAATGTGATATTAGATATTAAAGTTAAAAAAATTTTAATTTATTAACTTAAAAATGACAACAATAAACCTATCACATGTTAATGTAAATAATGCATATTTCTGAAAAATAACTGTATTGACAACAGCAGAAAATATTTGTGAAAAAAGTGGCCCTGTTTTATGGTTTTTTGAAACCTCCTTAATGTCTAAAGAATTATCTGAAAGCAATGATTAGAAAATTTCAAGTGGATGCTCAAATAAACATGGTAAGCAAAATGCCTGAATTCATATGATTGGACTAAATATAACACTTATATTTTAAAGTCTTCTATCTTGGTGGGGAGAAGTATGGGAGTAGGCAAACTATGCCAATACAGTGACCCATGGGCACTCCTTCAATCTTTCCTGATTGAGGAGTTTCATTAGGTTCCATCAAAGTCCTAGAGTTTTAAATTAAGCTCTACTTAAAAATGACTAACGGGAGGGAAACTTACCTTCAGAGAAAGCTCCAACACTGTGTGATTGATATCTGTCTTATGAAAGTTTCTGGACTGCTTGACAAGAGCAAATTGTCTACAGTCATAAGTATGAGGAAAAGTCTGGAAAAGGAAGAAGATGTGGAAGTAAGATAAGGCAGAGATGAGACGTGCTGAGTTGGTGACACCAGTTGTCTGAACTTGTTTTCTGATTGCCCCAAACCACTCCTTCCAGGTGACTAGGAATCTAAACATTTCTGGCATGTTCTAATATGAAGAACATTGTTGAGATCTGTTTCCTTAGAATTAACTATTTGAGATATTACTGTATATTTTAAGATACACAATCGGTATGAAACTGTGCACAGATATGGGTATTTATTTACTGCTCACTCTTTTATGAGGGCATTCTTCTTAACCTGTGCAAGGGTCCGTCAGTTGGTACGGGACACCTGAACTACAAGGGTTTACAGGTTACTACCTTTCATTCACACAAGTGCTAATAGACAATAAAGTGATATAATATAATAACAGACAATAAAAATGTTAGCAATTTATTTATTTATTAGAGAAGCAGTTTGCCTAGTGGTTAAAACTGTAGACCTTGAGACAGATTCCTTGAGGTCAATTCCATTTCCACTGTTTATTACTCCCGTGACCTTGGGCGAGTTCCCTAATCTCTCTGTGCTTCAGTGCCATCTATAAAATGGGGATAATAATAGTAACTTCTAATTTGTAGAGTCACCGTAAGGATTAAATGAGTTAATATATGTAAAGTGCTTACAACCAAGCACTCTAAAGAATTTGCTGTCATTATCATAATCATTACCATCATCATTATTCTATGGTCTAATGGTTCCTCTTAACTCTGATTTGGAATGTCTCCACTATTGTACATGCCAAGCAAGCACACATTAAAGACTCAAGCATAAGGACTGCTTTTTCAGGAGAAAACTTAATCCTCAAAATTTCTGCTCACTCAGGATGCTTCTGACACTCAAGGGAATTTTAGATGAGATTCCACTGACTTCTTTGGTCTGGAAAGCCTACCTGTTGCTAGAGATGAGAGTCTCTTCCAAAAGCTTCTCCACACTTCATCTATGTTTCCATCCCTAAAGACAAAAGATAAGAGCCGTCTCCATGCTGAAATATTATTGACATATGCTCTATTATAACGTGTTATCTCCTTTGTTTCATTTTTCATTCTCTTTTTCCTTTCCATTCTGCCACAAGCCCCATGTAACAAAATAACTCACGAGATAACTTTTTATTCTTCCTTGACAATTTCTCCTTTGACTTCCATTTCTCCGCATATTTAAAACAAATGATTATCTGTTGGAATAAACCAAACTTCCCTCAGCATCTCCTCTCCAGCCCACACCCTCTGCCCCATTCTCCCCCAGGCAGGTGCAGCCTCAGGACACATCCTCGTCTTCCTGATGCATCAATACTTATTAAGAGTTTGCTTGTAGCTCACGCTGATTTCGACAACCTTGGGGTGTTTTGTATCTCAGCAGACACAGAAGGAATGTAGTTGGCAAATGAAGTCATAGCATGACTTAGCAATTCATTTTTATCGCAAAGCAGGATTCCAAAGCTGATATGCATTTCTTACATTCTGGAGAGAGACCCACAGACCCAAGATGAACACCACCATCACCTCCAACCCCTCCCACCAGCATCAATGCAAACAAGGACCATAAACCAACCAGATGAGGTATTAGCTAGCTCAGTGATCATTCCTTTATATCCCAGTGAGTTCAGTGCACAATCAGATTCCTAAAACAGATGATCCTACCGTCTCCCAAAAAAGTCTCCGCACACTAGACCCCCACCTCTTTTGGTTCAGGGGTCCCTTGGAATCTTCCAAGCACAATGAATTAGGAAAGTATTGGTTTTGTAAACCAATAGTGCTGTAATGTTTAATAGCCCCTTTCTGGATGAAAACCACTGATATCTATGAGCTGATCTAAATTGTAAGGTAGGTTAGAAATTGTTTCACATCAGTGGGAAAATGAGCCCATGTACTAATTTTGTCTATTTAATTCATATTCCAAAAGGAGGATCGTATTTTATAGAAAGAGATTGTATTTTTAAAATGCATCCTCACTTCGCCTTTCCCAGCTGTCTTTGGCTAAGATAGCATTTTAAGCTTTTCATTTTTTCAGATATTGAGGGTTTTCTCTGAGGCACTTTAATTTCTCATAAGGTTTTCTATGCCCTCTAGTGGTTGTTTTGTTTCTGGCGTTTGGGGCAAGGTAATGTGCAATTAGGGAGCAAAATTTTCCTGAGGGGAATAAAGGACAGCCTGCTGTGCACTCATTGTAGTATTTGAAGTGGTTTGGGGAGCGCCTTCCGAGAGAAGGAAATTCTAGAATGGCCTCATCTCATGTTCCACAAAGACAGGTGCAAACTTCCAATTTATTTTTTCCAACCTCTTCTCCTGTGCTCCCCAACACAGGGTGTGTAAAATTCTGCCTCTTTTAGACTGCATTTGATAGTTTATTATAAGAATTGCTTATTTCAGTTTGAAAGTTGACCGGGAAGAGCCTATTTCTGTCCTTAAATCCTGGCTGCTGGGGAAGGAACATTGAAATTCACTCCTCTAAGAAATGGAAAATGAATTGTGTCCGTCTTTAAGGCACCTGAGTACAGCCATATGGCATATTGTGGGGCTCTTCTTCCCATTTTCAAGTCCAGTGCACGAAGTAGGAAACCAGGCTCTTCTCATGCTCGGGCTTTCAAAAAGCCAAGGTGATTTGAAAAATCTGTTCTGAGAGGTAACATCTGTGGCTGTGTGTGTGGTCAGAGGCAGATTTATTTTGCTAGAGCCTTCAGGCCCTCAGTGCACCTTCTGTAAATTCGGATCCCTCGTAATTATTGGAAATGACACCAACTCTTCTTAATTAACCCCTCTGACATAAACAGAAGGTGTGCTTCTTCGGCTCTCTCCTCCTTTGTTCCCCGGGACTCAGAAGATTGAAATGACAGGGTGGAATTGTTCAGTCTGGCATTTCACATCAATCTGAGAAGATGCTAGTCATTGCTTATCCAGTGATAGAAGAAAGGGCCACTTCTAAATAGGTAGGCTGGTGCAAGAGGCAGTGTAAGAAGTCACAAATATGTCCAATGTAACTGACGTGTGACCACCATCTTTTCCGTAATTCTTCCATTGTATTTTCAAAAGTACTGTGTTAAATGTTTATATTGTGAAATAGCTCTCTCTCTCTCTCTCTCACACACACACACACATATTCACACAGTTTACTATTGAATAATGAGAAAACAAGACCTCCATACCCACTACCCTTATGAGGCAATGGCAATCTGTTTTTACAAATTAGCTTGTGAATGTTTTTTCCTGACAGTACTGTAAGAGAATTCACTTCGCTCCATCTCCTCACTGATACTTTGCGTTGTCCAACCTTTAAACACTTAACCAGTCTGCTGGATGTGAAACGGCAGCTCTCTGCTGTCCAATTTTGCATTTCTCTGAATTCCAACGAGTTCAAGCAGCTTTGCACATATCTGTTGGCCGTTCGTGCTACTTCTGGGAAATAGCTCTCTATGTATTTTTACTTACTGTTTCTACTGAATTATCTCTTTTGTTCACTTGTAAGGACTTTTTTGTGTATTCTGGATACGTAGGGTCAGCTGTTTCTATAGCAAATACCTTCCAAGACAGCTTTTCAACACATTTGAGACTTGTCTTGTGCTCTCTTTACGGTGCGTTTTGATGAATAGAAGCTCTTCGTTTTTTACGTGGTTGAATTTATCCATTTATTTATGGTTTGTAACTTTTGTGACTTGTTTAAGAATCCTTTCCTTTTCAGATTTTTAAAGATAGACTCCTTTGCCTTCTAAAGTGGTTACTGTATTACCTTTCATATTTGTGGCGAGGAAAGCTGGCTGCCTGCAGGCTCCCCCGAACTCATGCCCCGCTCCTCTTTCCGAGGGTAGTTACTGTGGGGAAGTAGCTGCTTAGTTGGCAATTAGTTAATTCATCTTTGCATGGAGATGGAGCTATATGACCTGCTCTTGACCATGGAATATGTGTAGACGTGATGTGACACTAATAGGTGTGCGTGCCTTCTCTCTTTCCTCATCCCCAAAGATGCAAGGACTCTGGGATACTGGGATTTGGTGAAGCCACAGATGGAAGGAACAAAGATGCTTGAATCCCTGCACGCAGGTAAATAGCCTGCCAGCCAGGAACACCTATGTTGTGCAGTCACTTGAGCCAGAAAAGGACTTGTGTTGTATTAACCACTACATTCGGGGGCTACTTTGTTTCATCAGCTACCATTACCCTAACCAGTTTGGAAACTGGTATCCTGAAGTCAGAAGCCCCCTTAACAAATTGTAAAATTTGTAGCATTGACCTATTATAGTTGGGTGGGAGGCAGCAAGAAAAACAATAAAGCAAGACAGAAATACAGAGAGCTCCATTCCGTGGTAGCATAAAGCTTTGCCTGCTGTAATTTTGAAAGCGTATCTGGTTCCTAGTAGATGTGTAGATCTGCAAGCAGTAGTTGGAAGGAGCTAGAAATGTTAGTGTGTTGGTTTCTGTTCACTGCTTATGGCAAAGAAGGTGAGTCCCAGCAAATAGTGGTTGGCTCAAGAACAGAGATGGAAAGTTATGGAGAGAGTCCAGAAACTTGGACTTGGCAAAACTGTTTCTGCACTCTAAACCAGTATTAAAAGTTGGAATGAGGGGTGCCTGGGTGGCTCAGTTAGTTAAGCCTCTGACTCTTGGTTTTGGCTTAGGTCATGATCTCATGGGTTGTGAGATCGAGTCCCGAGTCGGGCTTCTGGCTCAGTGCAGAGTCTGTTTGAGATTCTTTCCCTCTGCCCCTCCCCCTGCTCTCGCTCTCTCTCAAATAAATAAATAATCTTTTTTAAAAAGTTAGAATAAAAAGGACTTTGAACAGCGAAGGTCCAATAGGGGTTCTTAGTTACACGAAGGGATTAGGCCCTGTGGCAAAGATCGCATTAAAGTTATTTCTTTCCACCTCAAGGTTATTTTATGGCATAGCCTCAAGATACCTGTCATTGCATTGAGTCAACCATGGGAGGTGGGGAGTAGAAAGCAAAGATACGCATCAGAGAATTCTATCCAGGGGAGAATTAATATGGTTATTCATACATGGGATTTACTGGAAGCAAAGAGATGAGGAATCTAGTGAGTATCTGTGGGAATGATCTTGCTAAATCAACTGAAGTCTGGTTTTAAAAAAGCCCGTGACTGTAATGTGGCTCTCATGCTCCAAACTTGCCCCTGTAGGAAGTTGGCAATGAAAACCGCTCCCTCAAGGAGGACTTATTCCTCCAGCCCGTTTCAGATGGGGCCTTAGGGCAGTGGTTCTCCCAAAGTGTGGTCCCCAAACCAACAGCTTCACCATCACCCAGGAACCTGTTAGAAATGTAAATTAACCAGACTCACTGAATCAGAAATTCTAGGGATGGTGCCTAGCAATTTGTGCTGCAGTAAGCCCTCCGGGGGATTCTGATGCTTGCTAAAGCTTGAAACCCTTGCCTCAGAGGAGAAACAATCAGGAAAAATGTCCTGGACGGTGGGGAATGGTGGAAAGGAAGTTTCTTCTAGAGAACATAATTGAGCCTAATCAAGGTAAAGAATGCCACAGCCAGGGAAGAGTCTTCCCAATGCCTGCATGGCAGGATTCCAACATTCCCATGACGATTGTCTTCTTTCTTTTCCTTTTTCTGAAGGAGCTTTTACATTGATATTATCTTTAATTTATTCTCTTTCTATGTATTGGAGTGGGGATGGCTGCCAGATAACAAGTCTTTTA